>NW_008622348.1:16351-31908 GCF_000691845.1 Merops nubicus | reverse complement strand
AAGGCAAACAGCATCCTGGCCTGTGTCAAAAATAGTGTGGCCAGCAGGAGCAGGGAAGTGATCATGCACTGTGCTCAACACAGCTTAAGCACTGGGTTCAGTTTTGGGTGTCACAGTATAGGAAGACACTGGGGTGCTGGAATGGATCCAGAGAAGGGCAACAAAGCTGGTGAAAGGCCTGGGGAACATGTCTTATGAGGAGTAGCTGAGGGAACTGGGATTGTTTAGTCTGGAGAAGAGCAGGATCGAGGAGACCTTGCTCTCTACAACTCCCTGAAAGGAGGTTGTAGTGAGGTGGGTGTTGGTCTCTGAAGTGCTGGGGTTAAGCCCCCAGCCCTAAATGAGGGTTGGTGTATGAATAATATCCACAGTCAGGCAAAAAAGACCTTTCTGGTTGGTTTTCACCCAGGGTCTGGCCAGCCTTGGGTGGGAACTGATGAGAGGATCAGGAAGGTGCCCCTGTCTTTCACATTAAATTGAGGAGTGGGGCAAGAAGCTCCTTATATAAGAACTGCCTCAGCTTGCAGTGGGACTGGGAGGTTTGCTTGTACAGTACATGTGCTTTGGGGGGGTTTTGGCTATTGGAAGGGCTCCCTGACACTTCATAGCAAGTGGTGTTTCCAGGATAAGGGAGAAAGATCATTAATTTCTACCTGAGAAACTACTACATAACTGGACTGATTGTCTGGCTGATTCCATCTCCCACAGCATGGTTCCTTGCCCAGCTTACTCTCTTCTTCGTGTCCACTGTGGTGGGTGAGTGCACTGACTTGTTCCTTCCTCTGGTTGTCTGGCACTTTGGATCTCTGGTGTGTGATGTGGGAGTGGAGGGAGGAGTTTGGCTGCTGGTCTGCCCATTAATGATAAGATCATTCTATGTTGGGCAAGCGATCAGCAGAAGAGTCTCTTCTACCAAGTAACTAGTGATAAAACAAGAGGAAATGGGGTTAAGTTGTGCTAGGGGAGGTTCAGATTGAATCTTGGGATTAATTTCTTCACTGAAAGAGTGGTGAAGCATTTGAACGGACTGCCTAAGGAGGTGGTGGACTTGCCATCCCTGCAGGTGTTCAAAAAACATGTGTGGATGTGGTACTTGAAGACATGGTCTAGTGGTCATGGTAGTGTGGGGTTGACGGTTGGACTTATGTTAGACGTCTTTTACAGCCTTAATGATTCTATGATTCATACTGAGTCTTATTTGTACTCATCTTCCTTTTTTTTTTTTTTTTAAATAAAATAAAAATAATGTTGAAGAAGGCTTGTTTTAGGGCAACACTGTAATATAAGCAAAGCCTCAGTGGCAGAATTTAATAATTCTGATCTCCAGGTGCTTTTCTAACATTTTATAAAGGTTTTCCAGGAGACTATAAATGACGCAAAACTGAATTAAAATACTTTACAAGGGATATTTCAGTTCTCTCAGCTCCTTCACTTTTTGTTACCTTACCCTATACCTAATGATTAAAGTAATGTAATGGACTTAATAATATACAAAGAAATTCTAAACTTACAACTTGGTATTACTGAAATTCAAAAAGGCTTTTGCTTCTACCTTTTCCTAAAATGCTTATGTAATTTTAATTTTGCTTTCTACTGAAGAATATGGGTACCCATATTGATCTCCATAGGATCATGAACAAAACCAACCAACTATTTTAAATTATATTCACAGTTATTTCTCATCACTGTTACTCATAGTTGTTATTCTGATCTCCTGCCACAGTGAGCATTTTTATGTTCTACACATACCTCTCTCTTCCTTTTAAATAGAGCACTGGGCTTTATAATGGCTCCTCATTCATCAGCTTCATAGACACCATTCCACATCATACACTTGATTCTGACTCAAGTGACTATGACTTCACCCCATCTAAAGTGGTCCTAACACTGTTTGTATTTCTCCTCCAGTATCACTCCTATTATGGCCTGGATAATCGCTTTGGTTCAAGTAGAGGTATGACATACCAGCATAAGGAATTCTCATTAGGTATAGATAAACTGTGACATGTTCTGAACCAATCAAATACAATGGAACTTGAAAGCCAAAACTGGAATTTCTCCTGCTTCTCTGCAACATTTGTGTTTTGTCTACCTAATTTTTATTAACAGAATTTCTTGTTACAACTTAATGTACATTTGTACATATTTGATAGCTGGAAACAACATTCTAAAGTTCATCTATGAAAGGACAAGGATTTAACACATATACAAATGTGAATACAAATCACATTACACTGGTTAAGTTTGCTTAAGTAATCCCAGTATACAGAGGATCAAAAAGGCTAGCACAACATTTACAAGAATTTACAATAAGCTTGCACTTGGTATGGTTTACATTTGTGTGTACAAGGCCAAAGCAAATTGGTTAGTATGTAATACTATCCCAAAGTTCAGTATTCATAATAGCACAACTTTATACCCATGCTATCTTTATTGCAGTCAAAAATTAGCATGTGGAGTGTACAATCTCATTTCTTGTCTCTAAAGATTATTTCTCTGCCTTTTTTGACCCCTCATTAATAAAAAAACTTTTTTTCTCATGCTCCACTTTATTCTGATTCAAGTGCATTGATTTTTCTTTAAATAATCATTTCCACTATATTGCATTGAAGCATAAGGCTTCTAAGTATACAGTCAGCCAAACCAACCAACTTCCCCTCACCCAAACTTTTTGTTTCTATGTTAAATACCAAAAGAAATTAAAATTAAAAAGACAAAAGTAAGATTCATTGTAATTGCCTCACAATCTTCTCCCAGTCGAAGTTTCCATATACTGTGCAATCACATAGTAAGCAGCAATCCCAGTAAACACTTAATGTTTCCAGTTTGCTCCTGAAAAAGGCTCAGACAGTAAACATGTAGATGAGGTTCTAAAGAGTGTCACTGACAGTGTGAAGAATAGAACCCCAGTTTTCTAACTACTTATTTTGTACCTTATACAGAAAACTAACTACAGGGGGGAAAAACGTGTTTTCATATAAATATTATTATAACTGCCTCATATATGTTCTGGCAAACCTAATTCTGCCAGGCAAAATAACTTTTGGCATGCTTCAGTCTTAATGTGATTTTCTGAGTAAAACAAGCTGACTGATACATCTGTATTGATAGAATCTTCTGAGAAATCGTATGGAACTCATCCACCTGATGTGATTATTCAATTTTTCTCCTCTGCAATTTGAGATTGGGAGGTCATTTCATTAGGAAAAAAAGAGTTGATCAAAACAAATATAAGTAAAACTGATTTTGGCAAAGAAAAGTTGTGGATTTTGTAGAAGGAAAACATCAGGTATTTAATATAAGATCATGAGATAAACATGGTGCACTCTGGTTCATATGTTTAGTTGTGCTTACTTTGAACTGAATGTATAAATCAATATAAAACAATCTGGCAACTAGTTTTATGATAGTTAAATTGTCATGATCACAAGAACATGGCCATTTCTACCAGCTGAAGTAACAAATTCTGCAACAGGATGTCTGTTTGGAGGGAATCATGAGTAGCAGGTAAACATGGAATTTAGGAGCTTTGCTCAACTGCTTTCAAAGAGTTTTGGTTGATGTAATTGTTGATAAGAAGATACATTTTCCATAAAGATTATAAATAATTCATAAGCATCCTATTTTCATGTAGCTAAATTCTGAAATAACACAAATTTTAACAAGTTATCAGAATGTGTGCAAATGCTGTTTGTTACACTATTCACAGCTCTTTTATTTTTCCCCTGTTACTTTCTTGTATTTTATCTGCACTTAATGGATTTTTTTTTACTACCTTAAGTCAGGTAATCCAGCTGAATACACCATGTTTTGGATCCTAAAAACAAAACCCAAGAGTTCCTGTTTTCACCAAAAAACAAGCTAGAATCACTAAGGCCAAATCTCATAGCAAGTGATTATTACCTCTTCTCAGATTGGACATAGAGGTAGAAGCAAACCTGTATATCTTCTCAACTTTACACTCTTCTTTTATCATGCATGTAACTGGGCAAGTAATTAACTTCTTGGCAGTCATCTTGGAATCATACAATCCTGCCTTAGATCTGAGACCTTCCTCATGAAGAAAAATGATCCCAGCCACTTAAACTGAACCTGTTGCATCCACTGTCTCCATACAGTAGTATAAAGCTCCATTTATCTGAGCACAAACGATGGCTCCTTAGGTACATACTTGTCAGATGGGGCTTACTTTGTTTAAACACAGCCTACATTATCAGCAACTTGTATCCTAAGTTTCTCTCTCTCACTGTTGTTCTCTCTTCCTATCAATGAATATAAGTGTGGCCCACAAGTTACTGGCATCAACTACTAAACGGTTTTAAAATTCTACCAGTCAGAGGTAAATTAAGCCACTCACAAAATGTGTAAAAATAATGAACCCAGCATATAACCTGACAAATACTTGTACACACTTGCACACATGTGCAAATATATTTCTATATATATAAGCATTCACACCAATAAGTGCATATGCATGTTCAGATCCACACACAATCATATACAGGCAGATGTTAACAGAAATTAATGTCAAGGTTACATAATTTTAACTCTAAGTTATTGCTTTCTCCACTGGAAGGCAAAGAGGGGTTTACAATGATCACAAAGGGTCATAACCTAAAGTCATCATCTAGCTTTCAATGACAGTATCTGTTGTACCAAGTTTGACAGGGTAGCTAAACACAGTAGTGAGGATCTACGTTCAGAGTCATGCACATGCCATCTCCATGACCACCAGTTACCTGAGGATTATTAATAACAATAAGAACTCATGGTTACATGGAGAGGGACTGCTTGTGTCTCTATGGGTGGAATCATGACAGAGCTGGCAGGAGATCCATAGCATAAGAACAAGTGCAGAGTTGTTTCAGGCAAATAGTTCATATTACTGCCTTAAACTGTTCATGAAAGTCACTGCACATAACAGACAGTGAAGTACTTAAGCAGTGGCACCAGCAACTTCAGGGATTTGCTTAAAATTCAGTGTGCATATTCCTAACAATCCAGTACATGTCTTTAAAATTTCAATGCACATCTGTGAGTGAATGCATGTTTTTTAAAGCTCTGCTTCACATTGTCCTAAGGTTCTCCACAAGTGGTATTAATGTTAATGAGATCTCTACAGTCCTACAAAAGAGGTCATTGAGCATTACGCTTCATGCAGCCATATCATTGGGTTTCAGGGTGTGCAGTGGTAAGCCCTAAGAGATTGCCCTTGTAGAAATAAAATCGACTGAAATACAAAAGATCTGGAATTTGGTTGAAATCAAATTTCAAGCAGTTCAGATGATTATCTGACAATGTCACAAGTTAATTTTCTTGGACTTTTTTTATCCTTTCTCCATTTGAGGTGATCCAGTTCTCCAGATGTCTGTGAAACTGCTGTAGTCCAGGGCATCTCTCATTTCTCTATATTATGGAGCTCATTTCACTGTGTGCCAGTAATGAAAGACAGCTCAAGACAGCTCTTCATTTCTGAAAACAGGAATTAAATAAAAATGAAGAGCCTCCCTAGATGTTTCTAAAATCAATGTCTGGATGTAAGCAAAACAGTAATGGTCATTTTCTTGGTGTGGACAAAGTTAGTGATGTACAACTGACAATTGTTGTACATAACACTGTGTTAATATGGGGGGGTGAAACAAAGAAAAACAGAAGACTTTATTCTCTTTCTAAATAGTCAAACTGAAATATGCACTGCCTAAGAGCAGACTAAAACACATGTCAACAAAAACGTCCGTTGGGAATTATCACAGCTTCAGACAAGACGCATTATGGAGAAGGCAATGGGAAATGGGAAAATGAGTAAAGGCTTCCTTTACTAGTTAGAATGGTGAAACAAAACTGTAAGAAGAGAATATTGTCCAAATTCAAATTCCAAACTAAAACTGGGGGTGTAGGAGGAAAATATGAGTATAGTTTGTCTAATGGCAAAAGTAAATAATGCCCTACATCCTTCTTATGCTGCCAGGAACATCTGCTGGCACAACTTTCTGCATTTCAAAAGCTTCTACCGGTTACTTTAGAAGATGTGAATAAAGGGCTCCCAAAGCATCAAGTTCCTGAGCTGTCGTGTTTCATTTTGCTTGTATTAAAAAATGACCTTTCAGAGTCTGACCTCACTTTTAGAGAGTAACTTTTTTCTTACCTTTCTTTCCCTTCATTTTGAATTCTTGTTTTGTTTGTTTGTTTTTTTCTCTCTCAGTCTTTTGTACACAGGCTGTACACCACCTTTAGCAGGTGTCATTAGCAGTGCAAAATAGTCAGAGACACATGATGATATGAAGTGCAGTTCCTAAAGCTGTTTTGCTTTTGAGCATAGGCAAGCTGTTTTGTTTTCCTGCCTGTTATTTTACCAAAGCCCTTCCCTCTCCTGTTGCCTGCCCAGTAATCAGTATGTTTTGGCAGCATGGAAAAAAATCTAAGAGCTATGATAACGCCTGAGAAGCTGAAGCTCTCACATGAATAAAGCACTTAAGACGAAGACTGTATAATTAAGTGAAGTCTTGCACTCAAGCCTCCCCTTGCAGTGAGGTGGTTATTAAGAGGAGGGAAGCCCACGATCATTACCCAGCAAAGAGCACGATGACTGGCTGCTCGGTGTCAGGCCTCCGGTGGCCAGCTTTGTCACCGGCGCGGAAAGGAGAGTTCACTTTCTGTCAAAACTGGCTTTGCCAAATGTTATCATTTTAAATGCCGTGAAAGAGAGGGAGCTGGGCCTAGGGGTATACACAGCCCCATATGCTGGTGACAGTGATACAAGTGTAATTCTAGACTATTAGAGTGACACATAAGATCATTTCTGCCCCAGAACATGAGACAGCTGAGGGGATTATTCAGGACAGGCTGTCACGCAATAAAATTTTCAGAAATCTGTTAACCCCAGCTCAGACCCAGTGAATATTTTATTGCTTAACACTGAGAGAAAGTATATTTATTAACTATAGAAAGATATAGCCAAGAGGCTGGGCAGATGAAAGGTTACGGGAAAACGAACTCACTTGATATCCTACCGTAAAAAGTAGTGGTGTGATCGTGAAGCTAAGGAGAAGGAAAAATAGCCTCACTGATCTGTATCTACACCCAAGATAGAAATCACAGATAAAAGATACAACAGTGAAATTAAAAAGAAAATTTCTGTATGCTCCCACAGTATACAATGGTCACTACAGCACATGGAGAATGATTGTATGCAAACTGGTGTTCAAAATTTCTTGAAGCCGATTAAGCAGAGCGACATATAGGAGAGATAGCATTCCAAATGAAATGTGAATATATTGAGGGCTTAAAGAATATTGCTTTCTGATAGCTCAACTACATTCTTCCAGAAGAAAACACTGACTTTTTTTCAGAAGCCTAGTAATATTTTTTTATACTGAAATAACAGCATTTTCCATTTTGCAACGAGTGCATATTAGCCAAACCCTGATTAAAATTCATAGAGAGCAACACAAAGAATACAAGGAGCCTGACTTTCAGGTTATTATTCAACCACTATACAATGCGTGTATTGCCCCTCCGCTAGCTGTACAAAGGTATAAACACACACGTGCACAATTAAATCTAGTATTTAATGCCGTTTCATTTGATATGTAAGTACTTTCCACTGAAACTGGAGTTGTTTTCACAACCTGAGGTTTCCATTCTGTATTTAAGTGTCCCTTGCTAGAAGGTAGAGTAGCAAACCCAATTGTTAAGAAACTTTTTTCACATTAAGGGAGTAAAATATGTAGCAAATAGTGATTATAATGAAGTATTAGCATGTCAACTGCTTTCTCCTGAATGAAAAAGTGTAGCTAGGCTTTGATATAAGATTTCAGAAATCACTATAGAAAAGCCATTCCTACATGTATTATTAATACTCTTATTAAAAACATTCCAAAGTTAGTCTACACAGTTTAATGTAAGTGTCTATGATTACAGGAGACAGCATTCACCCAACAATGTCACAAAGGTCAGTAGAAAAAAAATAACATGATATGCTTTTTGAAAACTCCCAACATCTGAATAGTGTGTCCAGGGTGTAAGAGGAGCCCATGGGGGTGCGCTTGGAGAACAAAAGCAACCCTTCTGCTAATTGACTGAAAAATTAGCCAGGTCCCCCTGTGGGAAGCACACAAGACAGCAGCAGATGGAGGCAGCCCGGACACCATGGCAGAAAAAGCTCTGCAAAACCTGCTGTGAATCTGCCTGCAATTATGGGTCACAACACTTTTCTTGTTTAACAGAACACAAGCAAGACAAACGGAGGACGTGAAAGCTGGAAAGGTCATAAACTGACTGTAAAACTATTATTTTTGATGATAAACAACTGAAGTTACTTTAAATGTTCTATGTTAGGTATTATTTAATGAAGTTAAATAGCTCCTTGTCAGTGGGAAATGCTATTTTGTGAGTAATCTGAAATAACATGTTTATTTTCTAACTTGATCTCTTTCCCCTTCTTTTGTTGTTTTGTTTTTGGTTTATTTTTTTAATAGTATTTTTTCCATCCCCTAGATTATGGATAATATACCAGTGATTCTGGTTTATAGGTGGATGGGTGGTTGAAAGATAGATCTCCAATCCAACAAGAAAAAGGGCCTTTTGTTAGTTTGTGGGAAACAGATTTATAAATGTTTACTTTTGATACCTGAGACCTTTACTGCTGTCATTTCAAACTTACTTTTGTCATGGTTTCTTTTAATTCTAAATTTTTCTAATTATAATTTCTGTGATTCAACCATAGATACAAAAAAAATGCAAATATAAAAATGAAGAGTGACTTTATCACTCTCACATAAAAAAAAACTGATGAAATTATTCTTTTTGTCTGAAATATCAAAACTTTTATTTTTATTAGAAATACAAAGACCATTTTCCAAAGTAGTTGAAGTTGGTTATATTTATTTGTACAATTTCATTCAAAGATATGAAAAAAAGATCAAGTCCTTTACCCGCTTCTTATTTCCTAGAGAGTATCCTCATTATGCTCCAAAAAGAAAAAAAAAATGTGGATGAGAGAAAATTGTAGGGGATTAACCATTCATAAAATCTAAACAGGAAGACATTCATATGAGTAGTCAATGCATAATAAATGCAATAACGAGCACAATAACGAATTAGCCAGGGTAAACATCTGGCTTAAAGTGCATAAGTAAAATATTTCATTTTATTTCACATTATTTTGCTTTGGTTCCTTTTATGGTGTTGTCATTCAAATTAATATGCAGCTTCATTAACAATCTCTATTTTTTTGGAATCCCACTACCTTCCTTGATAAACGTGGGATAACATCTGGGTATTGAAATTAATGGATACGGTCCATAAAAGTGAGATCTTATGTCTCTGAAAAACTTTGTTCCAGGTTTTATTTCTTCACCCCTGTATAGGTCCCCACTCCTTTATGTCAACGTTCAGGATCAAAGCCTGAGGACTGATCCTGTAGTTGAATAAGGGTGGTTCCACTACACTTAGAAGTCATTCCTGATGGTTACTTCTGTGGATAAACACAGGAACACACAAAAAAAATATAGGGGCAGAACTTCACAGGGCTTAGAAAAGCAGCTTTCATGTGCAAGTAGTTTTCGTTCCTGGTTTTACACAAGGGTTAACTCTCTAGGGCTTTGTAACATATATTGCTTTATCTACAACAAGTACATAATAACAGTTATTTTCCATTTCCCAGGCTTTTTGGATCACCTCTTCAAAAGCACAGTATGCTTATTTACACTTTTTGCTTGAGCTTTTCATTCTCCACTGCTGAAATAGATGGCCTCATTCCAGGGAATCCAAGCATATGGCACTGACATTGGCAAGCATGGAAAAGTGGAATCCTTCTGACCAAAACAGATTTTGCTCAGAGCCACAGTTATTCATTTGCGTGTAGTAAAAATATTTTTTTTTTTTTCTGATTTCAGTTTATCTTATATGCAAGTGTTTTATTTTGTACTTACTAGGAAGCAAAATTTTTTAAGCAGTTGCCTACAGATCCTCAAAGTACATGCCCTCTGGTCTGTTTTCTCTACCTGAGTGGATTTTTTTGACCCTACAAATTTTGAAAAGATACACTGATAATGCTATAAAATTATCTTCTTTATTAAAGTGGAAAAAAAGAAGAGCTTGTATGATAATTAGAATGTTATCCCAGTTGACAGGTATCTCCAGTTCTCACTTTCTGTAAGGCAAACCTTTTCCATTTTATAGATACTCTGTCAAAAAGTTCATGGGTATTTTTAAAAATATCTGTAAGTGAGAAACTGTATTACCTACCTCATCTCATACAGTCTGTCTTTATGACATGAGACACCGCAACTCTCTTATTTTCACTCCATTGCGAGTAATAAGAGCTGTAGCAAGTCCTAGAAGAGAACATAAACCTACGTCACTAAATCCCATTTGGAAAAAGTTTTCCACTCTGAAAGTGACTCAGTGTATTCTTGTTCCTTTTGCATACCAAGCCAAAATGGCTTTTAAACACTTAATATTAAAGCACTAATATAGGACTAACACTGTGTCTATTTCCCAGCTCTGATTCAGACTCCCAGTGGCAAGTACCTTAGTTGTTTATTGCATTAAGCTCTCTATCTATAAAATGAGGACAAGACATACTGATGGTTATGAGGGATACAAAAATAAAAATGAACAGTGCTTTGTGCCATGTTGAATTGCTGTATCTGCTATGATCAGCAGAAGAAAAAGAAAACCTGCAAGTGATACTTGGTCCTCTTACCTATGAAATGTGTGACATAACACTCAGTACAAGCATTGGTAGCTTTCTCTTTGGTGTAGTTATGATGCTCAAGGCAACGCTAAGTACCGTGCAGGTGTTGAAGAGGAAGACCACATCCTAACCATTAACCGATAATTGCCCAATGGCATTGCATTGAAAAAGAAAATTGCAAATGTGGAGCTATACATCTGAGTCACGTGTTGCTCACGGGAATCTCAGATCGCAAATCCATAGCAATTTTGGTTTGGGGTTTTGCTGGATTTTCCCCTGGAAAGCTCACTCTGCACGTATAAGATAGTATACACCTATGCATGGGGATTAAATAGAGGTTTTATTTGTAGTATTGGTAGATATCAAGATTAATACAGAAGTTGTTTGCTTTATTTATGATGTTACTAAGATGTACGGTGTTTTTCTATTATGCATCTAATCTAACTGCCATTAATCTAGTTTATACTCCAAAATTCAACTTCTCTTTTTTGTGTTAAAGCATGTCAGTGTGTCAATTCAGGGACGCTGAGGCTGTCAGTGATATTGTTGATAAATATAATGAAATCGCTCTTCAGACTTAGAGCGTAAAAAACAAAAGGAGCAGTTGTTGAATCTACTACAAAAGCAAACCCACAACCTGCAAATAAAACTTCTGAATCAGTGCCACAGGTCTTTACATAAGAGCTTTGCGGGGTAAGAAAGGGGCTATTTCTGCTCTTATTTTGCGAATGGGATATGGTGTTCCTCTTTACAGAGCAAGTGAAGAGGTTGTGAGATGAATATGGATTTACTCTTCAATGTACTAACTACAGGCTTCTCTTTCTAAACAAGAACATTCCCCTTTCGTTTTTCTATCTATAAGGGGTGTGTATGCACTAAGTGGAATCAGTGAAGCAAACTGTAAATGAGAAAACACATGAACGAGAATAACAATCACTGTACAAAAAGCAAAGCAAGCCAAAAAGAAATAGTGAAGTGCAACGTCTCCACTGCCATGAAGGGCAGTCACTGCTATGGTTGTCCTGCATTATGCAGTTGTTGCTGTATTTTGTCAAGAAAAAAACCCAACAGTACTGGGCAATCAAATTGTCAGTACCTCAAATCACTCCATGGAGTTGCTGTGATTCTGTCATTTTCATGCTACTCTGTGCAACTACAGCTGTTCAGGCTTTACCATCCAAGCTCTATGGTAGAAGTAGTAGCTTGCCATTTTCTACATGCAGTCACTCTTGTTTATGCAGTGAATATATTTTGTGTTCTTGCGTTATTCCACGTTGCCCAACCAGCAATATGCTGCCAGTTAGGGTACATTGTGCTTTAAAATTGCGGTTGTGGATCCCAGTTTGTTACATGATCTGTCACACAATGTCTGCTGCACTGTGTTGAGGAAGATATCTTGAGTGACGCATTGTGTTGTTCCACCCATACTTCATTGTGAAGCTTGTGCACCTGGGCTGCACAGGTACTGGGACACTATGGCTATGTTATTTGCTGTATATTACACGCACATGCATGTGATGTAAATCATCCTTGAAGAGCAACAAGGACATGAAATTATATGAATGCAATAGTTCACTTCTTTTTATCCAGAAGATATCTCTCACCCCACAAAAAAAGTAGCACAAAGTATCAAGAAAAGTGCTTTGAGAGATATATTGGTCTAAACAATATCTTAACTTTTATATTCCCATTTTTCCAGGCTCAGGCAAAGTTGTTTAAGAGTTATAGCAAGGCAATTTCTGAAAACTGATATTTTGAGATTGGAACACTTTCATTATGACTGCAAAATATTTTTCAAGTATTGCTTTCTTAGATTTTGACTTCAAGTACCAGTTATTTTTTGGAACTTCTTACTCTGATACTTTTATTCTCTTAAAATATGAAAGCAAGTTTTACGCCTTCTCAAAATCCCTCTGATACATCAATTTAGTTTTACCTCTTCCCAGCCATACCAAGAGCAAAGAAAAGTCAATTAGGATCTTCTTTGGAAGACTAATGGTTGATACCAACGCAGGCAGCAAGAATGAAATCATGCTGAGGATAGGGTTTATGACGCAGAGTGTTTCAGCCTGTGCTCAGGGGTTTTGTCTTCTACCTGCTCATGGAGTGTTTTTAGGCTTCTGGCAGAATAGAAGTGTTCAACCTCCATGGAGAAACAAGTCTACCATCAAAACAACAAGAAGCTTATGAATTTAGATTCTCCAGACTTTCAAGGCCTATTCTTTGATAAGAAAGTCATGTCAGAGGTGGAAAAGTCCTGTCCAGTCCTGAGGATCTATAAAGTCTGTGTAGATTGGGAGGATGACACTGCTATGCAGCATTCTAAGTAGTGTGTCAGCCTTCCCTCTTCTCCTACTGTTTCCTTTCTCCATCAGCTTCTTGGCTTCATGACCCTGTCACCAGGTTCTGAATGTGACATTAGAGCATTCACCATATTGGCAATCAGTTTGCTATAGCAGCAGCATCCAGCACAGACTGATTAGAAGAGGTAGTCCGATTCAGCAGCACACCAAAACCCTAATGTTAATTTTTCACTCTCCACTAATACAGTGATCATCTCTCAAGGCTTATGTGAAATATAAATTACATTTGTAGCAGCTCTTTTTTGATACTCACTGAAAGCGCCCTCAGACTTTAAGGACTACCACCTACTAAAATAATCACCTTGAATAAATAAAATATATTTTAACTTTTTAATGAAAGACATTTCTCCAGAGTGCCTCTCTCCTCTGATTCCTAAAAAAAAAACCCTACCCTACGAATTAATAACTGACACATGAAGACAGATTATTTGCAATTGGATTGATTCATGATATAAGGATTTAAGTAGTTCTCCAGGGCAACTGCTCTTTGCCTGTGGATTCTTACTGTGGTTCCATAAAGGTAGGACCATAAATTCTGTTTTAGAAGCCTTATTTTCATCAGTATTAATACAAGTTCAATGCTTAAATGCTCATGTAGATTTGTGCTATATCCTTTATATACAGAGCATAATAGTAATATTGTGTTCAGAACTATTACAGACATGAATACTAGCAGTGCCTGAAGGCCATGGTCCACAGCAAAACCAGACTTCTATCCTCCTATTTCAAATACGCACAACACTCCATTTGCTGCTTCTGAAGAAAACACACCCGTGCCACTAATCTTCACAATGGAGCTTAGTAACATATTTTGACAGAGAATACTGTAAGAGTCAGTCATTGGGTCCCAACAAAATTGGCAGTCCAGAGAATTTTGTTGTCCTAATGACTAACAGATTATAGGTGACTTATATAGAGAATTATAGAGACTTATTATAGAGAACAAGTTATTTGTTCTAAATTAAAATTAAAGCCAAAAGGAAACAACACAAAGAAACAAAACCCAGGAAATCTTTAACTATGAAAGCATCATTGAAACAAAAATTTAAGAATTTAGTTATAGTACAATGATGTTGTAACTCATAACTCTTTTCAAATCTAGACAATCATTATCAAAGAGTTTAGGTCAAAATATTTGGATATAGTTAAAGTTGGTTTGAAGATTCTAGTAGGTCATGCTTTATTGAACAAGTCTTAGTAACTGCTAACATAAGTATGTGAGAAATCATATGTGTGAATATGCATATATACTTGTCAGTATTTTGGTCTCTGGTGTCAGCCAAAATCAGGCATCTAGAGTTCTGCCCATTTCTAATCCACAAAATAGTGGAAATACGTAGCTAAGACTGCCATCCTTATCTCTCTCCATTGCACTTATTGTAGCATATGTGGCATGTAACATCAATCTCAAACTCCTGTAATGTCAAAATACAAGAGTATGATCTAAGCCTGAAGTGAAAGCCTTAGCTGATGCTCTTATTTTGGATTATTTATCCTACTTATAATCCTGTGGATTTAGTGCATAGGGTTAGGCATTTTTTCAAAATTTTTTTTATTATTATTTTCATGCTCATGTCCAGTGTATAAATAAATATCAAAATTATTATTGCAATATCAAGCAAATAAGCAAAATTCACAAAAGCCAAAGTGATTAGAACAATTTTAATATAACTACTTTGCATATTCATTGTACAGCCTAACCTTCCATTAGTGAGTGTCTAGTAGTTTCTCTCATTGAGGCTGGATTTCATGTTGGCCGTGTATTGATACACAAAAAGAAAAAAAGGAAAAAAAATCATATTTTGATGTTCTGAGCATTCTGATCCTCTGGGAACTAACTTATCTGAAAGAAAACTGCACCATTTGAGAACATCTTTAGGACTTTAAGACCAGGCTACAGAACTGCATCTTAATACATATATTTATTGTAAAGTTAGCATAAGTTTGACCTTTCGTTCAGAATCAGATCTGCCATTCATAAGAACTGCCCAGGATCTGTTGCTCCGTAGAGTCAGAAAACCCAAACCCCTTCAAAGTCATAGCTTATGTCCCAGCTCAGTAACTTAGGCTGTTATGACAGAACAGAAGCAAGTGCAAGAATATTATGCTTGGCACAGTCCCAAGAATATCATGCTTGCCATATGACCAGTCCACCACAACAGAAGACATTTCTGAAAACTTAGTGACCGCTACTGAAAGAGTTGTGTGTGATCTTTGAAGGAGCCATTAGCATATTACTTGTGCCAAAGATCAGGTCTTCCTAAGCATAGTATGAATAACATGAGATCAAGCTATCAGTAAGTCAGGAATGTGGACAAAATGTTTTAATTTGAAAAGAGAAGTGAAAAAAAAAAAATCAGCAAAATTTCATGTTGCCAATAGTATTCTGACCTGCTGATCTACCAAGAAGCACAATGAAGAGGAGAAGAGAAACAGCCTCCTATGCTTGTTTCCTCCAGGAGTTTTCAGAAGTGAAGATGGAAAAAAAAAAAAAA
>NW_008622348.1:1351-11351 GCF_000691845.1 Merops nubicus | reverse complement strand
AAAATGATGCCTCTTATTTGAGAAGTGAGCTTGCTTGTTGTGGACCATAACTAAGTGGCCATTACTCTCTTCTGTATTTTTATTAACAGATGTTTAAGATTTCTTTTTTCCTTTTATACCTTATAAGTCTTTTTGTGTTTTTGTTTGTGTTTTTTTTTCCTTTTTTGGGGGGAGGGGATCTTGGGTTTTGTTTCCATTTTGGGTTTGGGTTTGGTTTATTTTTAATTAGATATTATCCAGGACTGTAAACACGTACAGACCTTAAACAATGAATATGAACCATATTATGACTTAGACTATACACATATGACTGAAAAATACATTTGGAAACAGTAGTCCTTGGTAAATTGTGTTTTTCCTGGTTTGCACTCCTCAAGGTGTGCAGAGAGGCCATACCTCAGGCCTTCATGAGTCAGGCTCTCAGACAGAAGGGATTGCAATCTCAGGCTCAGACTCCACCAGTTAGTACAAAAAGATAAGCTTTATATGTAGCTGTAATGCGAGCATTGCTGTGGCATTACAGTATAGTCCCCAGGTGTGCACACTTTAGTCAGAGCACAATTTCATGTTAACATTCATTTCACATTATACCACTTCCCTTCACCCAGTTCCAATCAAAAAGCTGCACGTTTCTCTACCCAGGTACTTCAAAAGGGTTGCACAAAACTCCTTTTCACTTCCAAACCAGAAATCAGGCTAAAACATTATTTAAAAGCTGCAGTCAAACTAGTCAGGTCTCTAATGGTCGTGAGCCAAGTCATCCATATGGTTATGGAAGAAGGCTAATGAAGTTCAAAATGTCTTGGTGGCATAATATTCATAGCAGATGATCACAGGAAACAGACATCTTCCAGAAAGCTGTAGAAAAAAATAAAGGTGTACTTAATATTTTATTTAATCAAAAAACTCATAGCTAAGGGAAAATCTGAACTTGAAAGAAGAAGTCAACTTGTTATCAAAATCAGGTAACAATCATGAATTCCAGTTTTCAGCATGTATTCACACCATCTATTTTTAACTGTCCAAATTTTTGGCAACACGTTCAGTTTAGATACCTATAATCCCTCTTCAGTCAACAGGAATGAGATAGGAACAGTAATACAGGTTCCTTCTGACAATGCTTATCACTTTCTATAAACTACAGAAGTACCATACCTGACTGGGGTTTTACCTTTTAACAGCTAGAATTAGAGAACAAAGTCATGATGCAAAGTTCATCAGTTAGCATTCTTTCTATATGTATTTATTTTACTATATTTCAGACTGATCTTCAGAAAAGATGTTACCCTCTCAAAAAAGACTAGCCGAAACGGACGAGGTCACCTAAACAGTTATTTCCCAAGACTGGTCACACAGCAAACTTCTCTTCACTGAGCAGACACTGACAATGTGAAATGTCATCCCACACTGACGTACAGTCAGTCAGAAACTTGGCCAGTGTAAGGAATACCTACTCACTTTAACTATACTTGCTGTCCCAGATTCTATTGTGCCCACTAGTATAATAATCTCTATCCACATTTTGGCATATGTTAAACCCATCTACTCTCAGCTGGGAAGACAATAAAGAACATCTTCATGATCTGCTTCTAGACTGTCTAGGGAAGCTTCCTCATCTGCCTGAACCCTTTTCAGGGCAATTTCAAGCACGTAAGCTTACAATCTGTGCCCTGATAGAGCGAGAAGTGACAACACAGTCATTTGAGAGCCAATAAACAAAAGTTGAGGACCAATAACTTCTGAAACACCTCTCTGTTGAAACTGGGTGTTCCTAATCCATTAGAGTCAAGGGAAAATCAAACAAGTTTATGTAAACTATGTTTTCACCTCTTTGACTGTAATGAGGAATGTACTAGAAACTCTCAAAGCTTATTCCAGCAGAACCATGAGGTGAGTGTAGAACCTTGTATTAGTTCTAAAGACCATGAAGGAGCACAATCTCCACTTCAGAGTCCTAATCTGCTCCCATCATCCTAAATCAACAGTTTTTCTCTCTAATATATCTGAATTCAGGGCACATTAAAATGCAAGCAAAGGGCTTACCTTAAAATTAACATTTTAAGATGACAGTAGAGACATATTATTAAAACCCCACTGGAAAAAAAAAAAAAAAAAAAAAAAAAAAACCATTCTCTGTCAGAGAAGGCAGCCAGTTTTGTCAGCAAATAAAAATCAATAATATCACAATATAGCAATTGGAAACCAGACCTCCCAAGACGTCAGCAGCAGCTACCCCAGCAAACAGTGGCCACATGTACATCAACAACCAGGGCAGCACTGTACAAGCAGACTGTAGAATGAGAGTTTCTGTTAATAACCTGACCTTCATCCTGCATTCATTTTAGGGACAGTTATTTTGTCTTAGCTTTAGTGTGGTTGCAAGGATCCAACACCTATCAGTGGGATGAGCACAGAGGGGCACTTCTTCCACTTCAGTTTCACTTTAAAGAAAAACAGTTTTAAAGGAAACACACTGACAGCATTTTGCAATGTGCACCTTTTCTTATTGCCCATATTTCCTTCAAAATTCACTCATGATCCAACCTGAAATGGATATATATATATATATCTCCAGTCCTTCATCTCTATAGTCACAAATTTCAGATGTGAGAAAAAGGCAGGAAATTTGCACAACATGCAGGCTGCAAGAAATATATGTATCGATTTGTAAATACTTCTAAAAATATAAATATTGTTTATAGAAGCTGTACAGGTAAAATTATACTTTCATCACAGTTGTCTACTCATCTGCCAAGTATACAAAGAAAATATTAATGATACTGAAAATTATAACATAAAATATCTTTAACTAAAAAAGATATTCCCACAAATGCACATATTTTTTGCTTTTTTGTTTTTAAAAAATTTCTGTACGTCACCAATTGTAGTAGTAACAATAACACATGCTTTAGGTGATAAGCCACAGATACAAAGAGAGCAAAAATGGAAATGGAAAAGAACCCCCACTTTTCTTAATGCTAAAATCTTTCTGAATCTTCCTAATTTTTTAAATCATCACCTGGGCATCACTATATCAGCCTCTCTCCTAAAAGCCTTGGCTGCACTTTCATCCCCTCCCCATCTGACTGCAACCTAATTGCAAGAAATACAAAAGAGTGTCCAGCTTCCAAGATGGTCAAACTAAATTATAGAGCAACGTCACATGAAAGAGTTGTGACAACAGTAGAAAGGGAAATAGAGCTGAGCTCTGGAGTGTGACATTCACCTGTCCTTCTCCTGCAGGGCCCATGTCATTTCTATGATCACCTTGCATCTTCTAAGAGAAATAAAGTATGAAACCTCTAAGTAATCTCATTCACTGTAGAATTCTAGTTCACTTAGAAGACATCATTTATGCTGTGCAGCGAGAAGCACGTACTTTTTTTTTTTATTAAGTGAAAATATATGATTCCTTGACATTATCACAACACATCTGTATAGGAAATTCATGTTAGATAACCACGACACTGGGTTTTCTATCTTTTGAGTACATGACAATCAACACATTAAGGAAAAAAGAAAAAGCCCTAAGTGAAAAAAAAACAATCAACTATAATTTCTCTATGTATCTGTAATAACCCTTCTTCTCATCAATAAACATCAACAATTTTAAACCTGAATCTTCAGAGCTGTCAGATATCACTTTAACATCATAAAACTGGGGACAGCTACAAACATGTGACAGCAGAACCTCTGTCGTGAAGGCAGGTGGTCATTTATGGGTCTTCAGAGGTATGGATCCACCATTTGGATCAGGAAAAGCCAATTGTTTCTTTCTCTTTCTTGGAGATGAGATTAAAAGCTTCCTTGTGTAATCCAATGAGAAGGTGTAAAGTCCAGTGAGCCATAATAATAGATCTCATGTAAGAATGCCAATGAAAGCTCAGAGCAAAGTAGCATCTTCACATCCTGGTATGTTTGCTCCAAAGGGCCAAAGTAAGTACTTTCAGCAAAGTTTGGCTGAATGCTGAGCACTGCAATGAATGAGAAGCCTGCCAAGTGTGTGAGAATCAGAGACTGACACTTGGCAGGTGTGTTCAAAATGTACTCCCTAGACTATCTGTGTGGAGTAACCACAGGTGGTCCAGGGAGTGGTTTTCTCTCTCACAGTACACAGCTGAAACAAGGAGGCGGTCCTGCTTCCTAAGAAAGTTTTAATTGTCAGTCTTCAAGCACTGTTCCTTTGTATTCCTGCCAGAACTCTCATGTCTGCCTGTGCTTGCTTGGGTTGCTGCATAGGAAATGAAGGCTGTTAATGAGTCTCTTCTTTTGTCAGGTGTTTGTCTGCTGTACTTTCAAGTGTGATCAAATTTACCAGTGACACAGAAATGGGAGGTTTGTAAGTATGCTGCACAGTGACCTGAAGGTAGTAAAACATGGGAGGCTACAGGTAACGGGGGGAAAAAATATGGTGTTAACAAATACACAAAGCCAAACTCTAGGAGAGAAAACAGAGGTCTTTTTGGTGCTACAAAACCAAAGAGATGTAAATACTGTAGTAATATTATATTGACATGTTGGTGTTTCCTTAATTTTAATCTCTTTTGTTCAGTCAAACCCGTGTACTTCAAAAAAGGACAGAAATAAAACCACAGCAGCCAAAATACTTTCCACAACAGTGCTTCCATTTGAAGAGGTGAAAATACCATGACAAACTTTAAGAATCGAGCTTAGCTAGTCTCAACAAAAACAGAAGTATGGTGGCCTAAATAGACTGATGCCTTTATGTGAAACTAAATCCATACTGTTGGGTGTGCTATAAATATTTTGTCATGTGTTTCCTTTTCTGGACCAAAACATCAAGGTTCCAAGTCTACTGCAACAGCTTTTTTTTTTCCTGCTGAGTCTCCAGGACTTTATAGAGTTGCTGCTGGGTTTCAGGTTTAGCTGATTTCACCTTTCACTCTGTTGTACAACACTCGTTTTTCACCAGCAGCTGGAAACCAGAGATGAGAATACATTTTCCTATCTCACTTTTTTTTGTTTTCACTAGAGCAACATGTAGTAAAAAAAGTATACCCTGTCCTGCCATCTTTACCTCACAGCACATTTGCAGTTCTTTCCTTCAGTCCCTTTATAGGGTACCTTCCAAACTGTCCTCGTCCTATCCAGTTCCGATTATGTTATATTCCTTTTACAGACTCAGTTTTCACCACTTGTTTTCCCATCCCTCTTTTTCTTGCTCCCTTTTTTAATTAACACTTCCCAATTCACTTTTATTTTCCTGTTTCTCATCAATTTAAAGAGAAAATACTAAAGGTCTGTGAATCATCTTCTCAGTAGAGGAGATTTTATCAGGCCATTTCCTATTCCTATCAAGTTCATCATAATTTTTTTCAGGTTCTGGTTATGCCACATGCTCTTTATTCAGATGTTGAGCTCAGAAAACTTGGAAATGCTTCTGGTTTTTAGCTAATGTTAGATTTTGTGGGGTTTTTTTAATTGCATATACGCTCAGGAATTTTTAATGTTTGAGGAGGGTTAAAGGATATTTCCTAATGAATCATCAGACAAATTTAGCTTAAGGTTTTCCAGAATAATTTACATTTTAACCATCGTTGGAAAGTTTTAGCATCAAAATTGAATGTGTAGTGGTCAAGAATGTAAAATTTGACTCTTTTCAGGCAGAATCTAACAGTAGTATAAAAAAGCACATTCTTTTTGATATATTGCTTCGCTTTTTTGCCGTTGAGTCGTTCCTCTTTTCTTCCAACATCTGGAAGTCCTTCATAGATGCAAGGATGGATCCTCTGTTGATCCCGTTTTATTTTTTTTGATTCCTACAGTCTAGTGGAGAGCAGCTTCACCTTTGAGGTCAGCTACCAAAGGGATATAGTCAACAAAAGAACTGCAGGCACACAACCTATGTGTTTCTGTGCACAACTTTAAAAGTCCTTGGCTCTCTGCGTGCCATTCAGAAAACCAGAACTGAGTGTTTAAAAGTCCTCTATGTAAAATGGGTGTTGAGGGAAAGGAAACAATTTTTACAGAAAAGCAGTTCTTAAAAACATATAGAAAAGTCACCCGGATGTGGCTGCTTAGCACAAAGCAGGAGATGACTAACACAGAGTTTAGGATATGGAGAAGTAATAGATGAGTTCTGACCTCAGCACTAATTGTGTGTGTTATTTGAATCTCTGCTTGGTAACAGCTTGAGATACAGGATCATCCAGGGAACAGTAATCACTGAGGAGGTTGTCTTTCTCAGAGAAATGTTATTTGGACTTAAATCTTTTTCAAGTCACATAAAAAGCTTGACCCTGACTAACTCCTATTTGGCCCCACCCAAACCCTACATTAGTGAAGCAGATGCATTTCTCTTTTGAGCCACCAAACTCTTAGGGATGAAACAGTTTTTCTTATTGCCTCAACTATTTTCACTCCTATTGCCTGCATCAATTGGAGGTAGTGGGTCTAACATGTAGGGTGGGGATTTTTGAACATGAGTACAGTGTAAAAAACTGCAGCTCAAGAACAGGAATCGAATTAACTTCAGTTCCACAAATTTCTATATAGGACTTCATAGTAATAAAATTAACACTCGAAGCAATTATGCAAGTAATTCTCAATTCACCTTTGTGTGCTTTGCTAAAAAAAAAACAAGGATTCTCATCTCAGTGGAAACAACCGTCTCCTCAAAGACATAGTTGCCAATTCATTCTCAAACAGTGTGCCAATGGTAAAATTCCATTTCTTAGTCCTCCTATCATCCAAGACCACGAGGTACTGAAGCAAACCTGGCACAACTTGAAATGGACTTCAACAACCAATTTTTGCATAGTCCAAAATTTTGTTCTACATATTAATGGATAACTGCCAAACTGCAGGCAGCCAGCTTCATTGCCTCAATAACCTGCTGGAAAAATGTCCCCCATGTGGATGACCATCTGCACCCACACAGCTGAGGCATTAAATTATTTTATCACCAACCCTGTCAAGACTTTAACTTCTTGACCTTCACAAAGAAATCCTGTGCCACCCCACCTAAAATCAGCCATCAATTTTTTTCAAAATGTTACAGCTGAAGCACTGTGATAGCTAAAAACATCTCATTAGACTGACAAATTTTCCTGCTTCTCCAGAATTTACACTCAAGTATGCAGGGGAAAAAGAGGAAGGAAATCACTCAGAAAGATTACTTAGGCTTCTTTGCCTCATTCAGGGACAGTTTGCAAAGAAAGTTTCCCACCTGGTGTTCTCCATGCCAGCCACAACTGATAACACCATCACTTTTCCTAACTTACTTGACTGTCTTTTCTTTCAATACATATCTTTTATAACCTTTCCTTGGGGTTTGGTTTTTGTTGTTTGTTTGTTAGTTTGTTTGTTTGTTTTCTTCTCCTTTTTCTGAATATCCTCTCCAAAACAGAGATTTGGCTCATCGCTCAAGGTCAGACAAGCCCTTACCTTGGGAATTGCTTTTTGCTCAGCACTTTCTTTAAGGCAGCATATTCAAACTGGATCCAAATTTCACCTCCTGCACAGTTTTAAACTGTTGATCTTTCTACTACTATTCACAGCAAAATCTTTCATTATTTCACATCTTGCCTTTTTCAGTCCTCTTTTCTGATATTAATGACTGCAAACATGTTCCTCAGCTCTAATATATTCAGTATACTGCTGTTGAGATTTTCTTGCTCATTATTAACTACATAAATGTCACCTTTTTCATTCCTTCTCAGATTCTCCTTCACCTGCTTAACATATAAAGTCTTACATGAGCTTAAGGTTTGTCAGATTAGTTACATTCTCCCTATTTTTTATGACTTGTATAAAGTTGGCCTCTGATTTTACTCTGCCAGCAACTGAAGCCTTCACAGACCAATCAGCCTCCTCCTGAAACACTTTAGGGCTTTCTCCTACATAACTTTTTTGCTTAGGTAACAAAAGACACAGACAGCTTATTAAATTCTTTCCCTACCATCCTCTAAAACTAGTTTTAAATCTAACTTTATACTCTTGATGTCTGATAAATCTGATGATCGTCACTGATGAACTTTCCATCTTTCATACTTCCTCACTTCAGTAAAGTCACTTATTCTTGCCATTCTTCATCCAGTTTCTGACTCCAATTAGAAGAAAATCTCAAATAGTGCCTACTAACCTTGTCTTATCATGGTCATTCCTTTGTGTGTTGTCTCATTTTTATGTTTTGTTTATTTAGTGTTTCTTGGGGCATCAGTCCTCTGGAAACTTTTAGCTTATGTATCTGCAGTACCATTTACCAAAAAGAGCACTAACATTACATTTATCATTGTAGCACAGGTGAGAGAGAGCAGCTGGCCTGTAGTGATCATCTTGGCTCCTATAGTCAATGAAGACAACAAACATCTCCAGAAGCATATATCAGATAGTTGAATTGAAGTGAAATTATCCTATATTTACATCAAGAGAATTAAATTCTGTAAGAATGGACCCGTTATTTTTGTTACAAGAAATTAAAACAGTAATAAATTTTTATTTAATTCCATTACGCTACATTTTCATCCACTTACAGCTAACTAGGCCTTTTTTTTTTTTTTTTCATTTTAAGGATTAAAATAATTTTCTTTTGACCAGAAGAAGTAGCAGAAAAAATATTCTTCCTATTGAAACAAAAACCAAACAAACAAAAACAAACAACAAACAACCAGTCTTGCTACCATTTTTATTAGATCTATAGTCAAAACAAACTGGTTTTTTATCTTAAGTCACTGATATCTACCTTTAGAAAAGGCATGGGAGCTTTTAATAAATAATTGCAATCACTAATTAAAAATGGAACTTTCAGGTACTTCTTGATAATTTAGAAGTTGGATCTTAATATTTATATTTTATTATGACGTTGTTAATCCTTACTAGTGGATGCTACATAACTAAGTGCTTGTAAGAGCTCTCACAGAGGTAGGAGTAGAAATGAGTTCTAGACTTCAGTTTTACAAAGTATGCCCTTAGAATGTGTTGTTTCTAGGTAGGCTGACTCAGCTTAACTTGCTCAGCGTTTGAAAATACAGCCAGAAGTACACATCTCAAACAGTATGTGATTAATATCAACATTGTTAGGCATTATGCTCCTTCAAACAACAAACACTCCCACACTGACATGAAATGTCATCTCACTTGGACCCAGCCAACAAAATATAAAGTTTTGGACAAGCCTACTCAGAACCATGACAGGTCTGAAGACTGGTAAAAACAAATGCACAAGCACTGTGATACCATATCTATTGCCCTCAAATTTACAGAAAGATAAAATATCTGCTGTTGTATTCAGTTCCAAAATCTCTGGAACTACCCAGCTGTGGAATCTGCTTATGCATTTTAGCTCTCTTACAAAGCGCCCAGCCTTTCTACAGCCATACACCATTATCATCAGCCTGAAGTCTGAATTGTTTCCTTGGCCATTTAAAGCAGACTGTTGTTTCTGTTCCCTGATTACATTAAGTTGCATACTTTTAGTTCTTCCCCAAACAAATTTAGTTTCACAATTAAACTAATTTTGTTTCATGATTAAATGTATCTTGGCTGTGAGCCTGAAATTCACTTTCCATGAACACTTGAAAGAACAAAACCTAACTTGCATGAATTTTCATAAAAAGGCTGTATGGAGAGATTGGAACATAAGCAAAGACGAATTTTATGCAAACCTTTCAGAAATGTTTGGGAAAAGCATTTCTATTTACCCTGCTTGATTGTTAATATGTATTTCTCTCTCAGTGTGTTTCTCAAGATTTTTTGTAGTTGTTGCATTTGTATTACTTAATACATAAACAACAGCTACAATAACAATGTATGTAATGCACCAGCTACAACAGAGCATGAACTATATATATCATATGTAAAAAAGCATTATAAACGTTTTGATTTACAAAGTCAAGCACTTACATTAGGAAGTGGCAGATTTAAAGTGAAGTAAATGAAACTTTGTCTTACTTTACTCTCTGAACATGCATAGGGATAGTTTTTAATTCTGTGATCATACACAATGCCCCTCCATAAATGCCTTAAGTTCTACAAACTG
>NW_008622348.1:0-1320 GCF_000691845.1 Merops nubicus | reverse complement strand
TTCAGCAGTATTATTCTCATGAGATTACAGAAATGGCCTGTGATTCTACTCTTTCTCTCTCTATATATATAAAGATTTTGTGTAAATATGCCATGTTCTGAAAAATAATCTGTAAAGATTTTATTTAAAAAAGAACCAAAACACTGTCAATTGAGAGCTTTCCTTGTGCATTGTGGTATGTTTCAGGTGGTGGATTCTACTCTCTCTTGTCTCTCGTATCTCAGAACTATGACGTTGAGCATCAGCCACAAGAAAGGCTTGAAGACTTTATTTGTTTGCACGAAGAGGATATGACATGTTTATGCAATAAAATATTATCATTGTAGGCTATAGATCACTTTATAGAGAAACTATTATTATTACTTTTTCATTGTATTCAAAATTTGTAATAATTAGTGACAGGAGATAATATTATTATTATTAATAATTTTTTGTGTACTGCAATAGACTGAACAAGACAAGGCTAGCAATATTTTAATGGACAGAGTCACATAATTCAACAGCCACCCAGTACCTGGTCCTGTCTTTACAGGCAAATTATTCAAAAACTCTATATTCTATCTTTGTACAAAGGAAAGCTTTATGATCATGGTCTGCTGTTTTCCCTGTAATAAAGTCTCTAACAATATTCCTGACTCTCATGGAAGCCTTTCCTGTGGCTTACTTGAGGGTGACTTGGGGACCCAAAAGTAGAAGCATCTCAATATTACTTCTGAAAAATATTATTTGATGTTCCTGTCTGCAAAATAGAGCAAAAGTGACTTCCAAATGTCTTACAATTATATTTCCTACATCAAAATAACTCATAGATTTTAAAGTAAAAAGAGTAATGGAGAAGACAGAGTTTGGCTCATTGATTTCTCTGTTATGCACTGATCTTCTGGTTAAGATATGTAGATTCTTAAAGTCAGAAAAATGCTACCCAGGCCATAATTTTCCCTCTTTTTTAATCTCTGCTGTTTCTCACACTCAAAATCTACTACTCATTTAACTTCCAAATAGCCTAAACTTAGCTAAAGTTATCTAAGCAGTTTGCAATAGTTGCTAATACATACTAAATTACTAATATTCTTATTCTCTCTGTAATGGTTATTATGGCATAAGATGGTGCAGTTACTGTAAATTTACGGCTCTTTGGTAAAATTAGAGTTAAAAAGTATGTCTGCAGGTCACAGTGATAATTCATGCATCAATAATATTGTTTACCTACTTCTATTCATTACCCAAGCTTAAACAAAACAGGAAATACATCATTGAGATGTATAAAAGACCTCTACATACACTGATTTTACAGATACATATATATAAATATTTCTTTAT
>NW_008622347.1:77449-91149 GCF_000691845.1 Merops nubicus | reverse complement strand
CCAGGGGAGCCACGCACCCCAAATCTCAGCTAGTAGGAACCAACTTTTGGGCACCATTTGAGAGTCTTTCCATTCTGCTTGGCAGTTAGGTTGCTTTAAAATAAGAATTCTTCCCCCACCACCCACCCACCCACGTTGAGATTAAAATATTAAAGGTACTGTGTGGGGGGCGGGGAGGAATAACTTATTGCGAGCTTTTTTTTCGCCTGTTTACATTGATAGCAAATAAAATGCCCAACCCTCATGGCAGTGTTAACCACCTTTCCCAAATCATAAATGCAAGGGCTGTTAGTAGCATCATGACGTGTCTGGTAGCCTTGGAATTGTGAATCTCATGTCAAGATTGATGTGAAATTAGTCTCTTCTTACTGGCTAATGGATTCTTCATGTCGTGTACTACAACACCTAATCCAGCAGAGTACATTCTCTTGTGATTGATGGCTCTTTATTGCTGGAAAACAACCAGTAAAAATTGAGTTGCCATTAATTTTTTTTTTTATGCTAATATCCATTAAGTTTTTATAACTGAATGTGACGGGGCCTTTGTGGCTTCTTGGTTGTGGTGTTTTATTTAACCATTTTTTTTTTTCCCCTACGTATTTATGTGGGACTGTATTTCAGGAGCTGGCTGAAAGGAGTTTAGCTGACTAGTTCAATCTTTCACGCAGTTTCCTCAGCTACAGTAAGGTGGTGGAATATTTACCCCAATTTACAGATGCTATAAATAAAAGAATAAAACTCATGCACAGAGGAAACAGAACCCATCTTGCCTTGCTCTCAAAGGGGGAGTAGGTGTTGAGCTTAGTTAGCCAGCAGTGTATGACAATGTAAGATTTCCACAACCTGGGTTGCAGCATCATTTTTTTTCTTATTTTTATCTTCATACTCTCTTTTAAAGTGACATTTCTGCTCCTGTTGTTTGCCATGTTTATTAAACCCTTGGAGACTTCAAAAACCTTTTTTTTTTTTTTTTTTTTATTTTCTTCCTTGGAAGGCTGTGGAGAACCAGCCTGTGAATGTGCTCCCCTGACATTTTCAGGTTTACAGTCCAGGCAGTAGTAACCAGCTTTGAAGAGATGAGTAGGTTTTGAAAAGGTCATGCACAGATCATGTATTTAGCACTTCCCTTCTGCAGATCTTCTTGTTTACAAATGTTTTAATTAATCCTTTAACAGCTGCCTTCTGGGGTACTGATAAGAGGTATTGTCACAATTCAACAGGCGGGTGAAGTGGCATGGAGAGGTGACATGGTCAGTGGTAGCATTGTGGAGGCTATTTGTGCTAAGTACTGGGCCACATGTGCTCACTGCCTGTTATCAAAGGATGGCTCATGCCTTTAGATCTTGCACCATTTGACCCAGGTCCCATTGCTTGGGGAAACTAATCCAAATAACCTCTCAGTTACTGACTTTCATACTCTGTCTACCCCAGTGGGTACATTTTTAATTCATTCACGTGTGTTTACATTTTAGGTAAATGTGATCACATATTTTCCATCTAGTTATTCCTGTAGTAATCTTTAGGAACATAATCTTTAAAATGTAATGTGAAATGATTATTTAATTGGGTGCTTGTAGCAGAATTTCTTCTGTTGAGATTTCTGACTGGCTAACCAATTTCCTTGAGCAATATGTTTTTCCGCGTGATGGATTCACTTATTTTCCTCAAGAAGATACTGTAATTTTATTTGGAAAGATTTGACATATTTTGGATCAACTCGGAAAATAAAAATCAATTTTTCCTTCATTAAATATCTTGTACAATGGATGCAAATGGAAATATAAATGGAAAAAGAGGCAGTAGCAACTTAGCAACTATATTGACTTTTACTTTGGAGCTTGGTTTGGTTTGCTTGTATATTTTGTAAGGACTGAAAAGGTGTTGGGGTGTATGTAATACACATGTTGCACATCTACATTACCTATATATTTTAAATAAGTTCAGTAATGCAGGGGGAGAGGGGTGTTAGAGAGGGGTGTTCTGTGATGTCTTCTTGGGCTTTATCCCAAACCAAGCCCATTTTAGCTGGGACCAAAACTGTGTCCAAGTCTAGTATTGGCACACTGCATGTCAGCCTGCAGACCTACCTAAACACGAAACTAATGCTGTTCTAAATGAGAGGGGTAAATTCAGTTGATACCAAACTCCTCTGGAGTGCTGCATGTGCAGGTATGCTTTGATAGCCACAAAGCTATTTTTGTGCAGGAGTGCTTATAAACTGTACTGCTACACTTGCCTCTAGCTGACAATTAGATTGGCATAAATGTACACCTCTGACAGATAACAGTTACTCAGTCACTTTCTGTAGACCCTAAGGGAGGTCCCAGCTCCTAGGGATGTGACAATATGAGGATTATTACCATAAAATTGTGAAGAGTTGTTTTGTTCCAGCATGTTTGTTTAACAGTGTTGATACCAAATTCGTCACTTGTCACTCAGTTCAAGCACCTGACTTTAGACAAAAAGAACCAAAAGGGATGTTTCACATGTCTCAGGTCTGTAGTTTTGTACTTGCAGTAATTTCTCCTCAGGCTGTGACTGATGTCCTCTTTTAATCCCAGCTGTGAGAGAGGTTACTGCTCCTGTCTGCCTCTTGCCATCCTTTGCCAAAGGTCATCACCGAGGAAGCAATTTACAGGAACGTTCTTATATTAGGCAAAAATTGTGGTCTTACCCTAAACTAAATTATTGGTCCCAATTAACTTGGCAGACTGTTCCTGCAGTGAGTTAACAGGTGCTTACACATACTGCTTGACTGGTACTTTGGTGGGTCACCAATAAGAAGTTAAGAGCTGGTAACAGCTTCCTTTAGCACAGCTGGATACAGGAGATTCCTTTTCATAGCCTCAGTTACTTTTTTCCCTCTTCCAAAGGCTGGAACCTGCCTTCAGAGCTACAAATATGAGCCAATGCACTAAATTAAATCTGAGAAAAGAAGAGGAAAAGTTGAAAGTACAGCTGTTTCAAAAAAAATGGCCAACCTGGTAGGACCTACCTCTAGCTATGAGCTCTACCACATCTGTATGAGTGGTGTTGGTCTCTGATACACAGCAATAACACCATTGTGTTCTCTCTGGCCTTTGCTGAAACACTGGAAGAATCTTAGCAAAGTTAGAGTTGTAGCAACTCATCCATCAAAACTAACCAGTCTGATTATTCATATGGAAGCACAGATGTGACCAGTTGTTGATTTTCAGTAGATGGCTGTGATGAGCAGTTGTTTACTTTTCCATTGCCTTTTTGACCCAACTTAGACCAAGCCCAGAGAAAAATCACAGAAAGCATTTACTTTTTATCAGCTGCTAAGTATGATATGTTGGATAATTGTCTCATGTAATTATTGCACATTCAGAATATACTCAAGATGAAAAAAACCTGAAGCTGTTTGTTTGTGTCTTTCTTTTCAGTTCATGCAGAGAGGTTTGGATTCACAAACTAAAAAACAGCTAGAAGAGGAAGAAAAGAAGATAATTAGTGAAGAACACTGGTATCTTGATTTACCAGATCTAAGGGAGAAAGAGTAAGCTCATACCATTTTCTGCTTCTTACCCTCATTGGACTGTTGTGGAGTGGGACTAGAACAGACATTTTTTTTCCCCCCCCTATAAAAGAAATATTATTAATAACCAATTAACAGAAGCAAAAATAGTGACAGACTGGCATTTCAGCTTTTTTTATTACTTATTTTCAGGCACATTCTCAAGGTTGCCTAGTGCAGTTTGACCTACTTTCATTTCTTGTGCCTGTTTTTTTCTCTCACTCACACATTCTTGTAGATGCATGTAATTAGTTTCTTTCAGGCAGGGACCAACTCATTCATTGCTGCATTTTCCTCTTCATTTGAAAACAATTTGAAACCTTGTGTTAGTAAATTCAGCTCCAGTCACACAGTTAGGTCCATTCAGGACAGTTCTGTCTTCTTGAGTCTGGTTCGCTTCAAATCCTGTTTTTGAAACAGATAATAGCAAAAATAAAGGAAGGCTTGGCTAATAAGCAAGAAAATGTCTATTCTTGCTGCTTAGAAAGGTGCTTTAAATAGCAGAACTACTTTTAAAATTGATTTTTGTCCTTTCAAAAGAGGATGAAAATTCCATTGAGAGAGAACATACATAATTTTTAAAAAGGTGGGATCCAAGGAATTGAGTGTAGTTGAATAAGGTCATTGATAAAGTATTTTCTATTACTGTTGGTGGATATGACTAAAAGGTATTTGAGCTTCAGTTGCACCAAGGAAGGTTTAAGCTGGACATTGGGAGAATTTTTCTAACAATGAGGCTATTGAAGCCCTGGTATAGATTGCCTAAGGAGACACTGAATTCTTCATTTCTGGAAATCTTTTGAGGACAGGTTAGATGGACCTCTGCTGTTCATGGTACATGTTTAACTGATCCTACCTTGAGGTAGGAGAGTGAGCTTGATCTCTTCAGCTTAACTTCCTGTGATGGTAGGAGTTTGTTTTATGTGGTGAGGAGGACAAGGGAAGAGGTGCAGGTGTGTGAGGAAAAGGGGGAACAATTCATGGAAGTGCTTTTATCTAATGTGTATTATGAATGCCTCAGGGTCATGTTTCTTTTCTCACTCCATGCTCATTAAAAGGGGGGGAAAAAAGGAGGGAGAAAGGGGATATCTTTCTCTGCTGAACAGAGAATTACACAGTGGTTTATATCCTGATAGACTCAACTAATGCCAGGCCTAACATCACAATGAAAAATTAATTAGAAGCTTTTGCTGGTAGAGTAATGCCACCTGGAGAGTGATATTTATGTGGTATTTTTATTCTGGCAGAAGTATTAATGTAGGTGGAATCATACCAGTGAAGAGTGCTTTTTGTCAGGAGAGTTAATTTTGCTTGTGGAACTGGCACAGCTTTACTGGCAAAAAGTACTTCTTTGCACTCCAAGCTCCTTGTACTGGAAGATTTATCAGTGCAATTAAGCTTCAGAAAGTAGTTGATGGTTTAAAATACACTGTGGTTTTGTTTATTAGTGGGGGGGGAAGGCAGCAAATGCTTTCTGCATTTGTTTAATTTGATTATTTTGAAGTGCATTGTTTGACTAAATGCTGGGTGTGGGGTTTTATGCAGGAGCTTTATAATAGAAGAGAGGAGCTTTATGCCATGTGAGGATCTACTTTATGGCAGAATGTCCTTCAAAGGATTCAACCCAGAAGTTGAGGTACCTTTAAATGTTCTGTTTTGATGTGGTCTCACATTAGGATTGAAGCCTGTGGGGCTGGGGGTTTCAGTGTTCACACTGCATGTTGCTTGGCCTTTGCAGCACCTCCCATAAATCCTCCCATGCATGGGAAATCCATGATTCAAAATAAAACATTGATCAGTGCAGCATCTGGTAAATAGAAGCTTTTTATTTCCTGTGTTAATGGCCAGTAATTGCATGACTCCTGCAGATTTTCCCTCCTTGAAACTGTCCCATGTACTGCTCACCAAAACAATAGCTCACTTTTCCTCCCGCTATTTAATTTAGAGTCAAATCATACAAACATTCAACCCTATTTGTTCAACAATTACTTGTGTAAGGGTGGGCTGAAAGTTTCAAGGTAAAAATTCTGGGCAAGAGAGTCTTTAATTGTTTTCTGGCCTGATTCATGCTGCTAGAAGTACACTGAGACAGTAATAAAAATCTTACCACTGAACTGAAGCAAGAGGATAAGGGTGTAAAGACTAACAGGTATGCAGAAGGCTATGCAAGGTGATTTGCTAGAGGTTTCCTGTAGTTACTTTGAACTTGCTCTCATTGTGACTTGGCATATTATTGCTTCATGATTTTTACTAGTAGTAGTTTACTGTAAATCCTTGCCCGGAAGTTTCCTTCTTAACAAAACCATTTCAAGGACTATGTGCTAACATCACAATGAAAAATTAGAATCGTAGAATGGGTTGGGTTGGAAGGGACCTTAAAGATCATCTAGTTCTAACCCCCCAGCCATGGGCAGGGACCCCTCCCACTAGAGCAGGTTCTCAAGGCCCCATCCAGCCTGGCTGTGGGGGAGAGGGCATCCACAGCTTCTCTGGGCAAGCTGTTCCAGTCAATTCTGTTCTAATTCCCTGGTCTCCTGGAGATGTGTAGCATGCCCTTGAAGGTGTTTGACTAGCACAGTACATTGAAACCCCTGTCTCTGTGTTGCCTCTTTTCCCAAAGGCAGTCTCTAAGCTCATCTTAGCAACAGGCAGGGATGTTGCCTTTTCTTCTTGAGTTTTCATAACAGCGTGTCCTAGCCTGACCAGAAACAGTAAATCATTAAATTTGAGTCTTACCTTTTATGCATTTCTACTACCAGTGAATTTCAGCATAGTTGCCATTGTGTCAGGCCTACATGTTAAGCTATTTCTTACTTCATTTCCAGAAGTTAATGATCCAAATGAACTCTCAGGGCAAGGAAGAAGAAATTGAAGTGGATGATAAAATGGAGGCTGATGTGTCAGATGAAGAAATGGCCAGAAGGCAAGTTATATTTTATGACATAGTCATTATTACCTAGGAATATGATAAGTTACTGCACTTTGTGTGGGAAAGTAAACCCAAAAAGCAAGCAAACAAAAAAAATAACTTCAACAGATATATGGTACTTTACTGAACTGATTTTCCAGGAATTCTGGTGTGTATTCAGCGAAATCTTCATCAATTCTGGAGGTGAAATATCTTGTGGGTGTTTTCTGCCCTTTGCTGTCCAGGTATTCCATGTTAATTCCCCCCCTGTTCAAGCCTGCTAACAAACCCCAGCTGTCAGAACAAAGAACAATGGCATAGTTTAACTTTTTTTACCATTTTTTTTACACCACTTTAGTTGTTGATTAGATTTATGATTTGCTCCATTGAAGTTTTCCCTGACTTTAATCAAAGCTGTACATTTTTAATGTCTTTACAGATATGAGACATTAGTGGGAACAATAGGGAAGAAGTTCTTGAGAAAAAGAGACCAGCGTGTACTCCAAGATGAAGATGAAGATGGGAATACTAACACAAGACCTAGTAAAAAAGCTAAGAAAAAGTTCTTAAAACCTCAGGATTAATGTCAACTGCACAACTGGAGCTAATAGAAATGTTATCTACCAAATATAGTACCACGGACTGGCAATAGCTATTTAATGTAAAGGATAGATTTGTAAATCTGAGTCTGTTCTCACTGAAATTTTTACCACCAACATGGCAAACATTTTTCAAAGTGGATGTGTTTGTAATGGATGTCATACATCCTTTCCTCTCTCAGCAGCTTTTAATGTCTGGGCCACTAATACCATCAATTTTCAAATGTTGTGCATAAGTAGATTGTGTGTCACATGCAATCAACAGCAACATTATTTACAATTTATGATAACATCTGAAAGAAGTATTTGGAGTAGAGACAAGCTTTGTCCAATCCTTTAAGGCAGGTCAGCTTTCACTGCTGGTTTTTAATATGAAAATGAAAACCTATGCTGTCTTCAAACTGAAAAAAATCAGCAGAAACATGTTAGGGTTTGGTTTTATTTTTACCATGCCAAAAATAAGATGGGAAAAGAACAGAGCTAAAATCCATTTTATTGAACTTCGTTTTTTTTATATAAAGCTTATTTAAGAACACAGAGGTCTGTATTAAACTTCTGTTTTTTAGAGAGCAAGCCAAGTATTGGGCAACATGTAGTTTGACACTCGAGCAGATTGTGAATCTTAATTTCTGTCTTCCAACAGAAGCTTGCTAATCTTACCTCTTTGTCAGAATAAAAATCCACTCTTGCAACTGTCTAGGTCTTGTAGAAGCGTAGTAATGACTTGAGAAACATTTGAAAGCTGACTAGAAACAGGCTTTTCTGTGGTTACTGATTCTGGTTTTGCTAATAGAATGTAAAAGTTCTTGCTGGGTCCTGTTTTGCACAGGCTGTGGATGTTCCCAAATATTAGTTGACTACACTGAATTTTTCTGTTTAGCATGCAGTGAAGGCACCTGAAATGATGTTAGGACAGAAACACTCTGCTCTTTGTTCAGTGCTGTGGGCCTGCTGAAAAATGTCAATGTGGTCTTGTGTAAAATCACAGCAGTTCTCTGTATCCTGCCTTTCAATAAGAAATATTTCTTTCTATTACTTCATTTCCCTGGCTAGATCTCTAAGTTACTCATCCTTAATGCTGACTCTCTGGAGAAAGGAATGTGTTAAATTGAAACACGTAGTGGCCATTCTGTCATGGATGCAAGAGACTTTTTTTTATTATTGTATTTTTTAACAACTTGGTGAAGCCAGACATGAAATTCAATTATATAAAGAAAGAGACTGTGTCTGCTGTATTTTGTGTGATATATGAACTATAATCCATATATCAAGAGCACCTCATTAGATATTCAAGATGGATCGCACATGGAAAGAGAAATACACTTTTAACCTAGTAAGGGGACCTCATACAGGTGGAAAATCTGTGATTCATGATCTGAGGTAGTTCTTCAGAGCTAATTAAATGCTACTGGTTCAATTACTTAAAACCTGATCATATATTATTGCTAGCTGAAAAGAAGTTAATGATGGCGAGACATTTTTCTTCCATGGAAGATGTGACCTGAACTAAGAAATGATTTATTGTTGGTCATCACAAGAAAAACTCAGAATATATCCCATTATTCTTGCTTGCTTATTAGTAGGAAAATGATTCCCCTCTATCTGAATGCATTTCTTCAACAGAGGGAGGATTTCCACACAGCTATGCTGGGTACTTGGCAGGGGGTAAAGAGTGTTCTGGTGAACCACCAGCAACCAGGAGATGTCACTGCAATTGTACACCCTGAGAGAAAGGGAAGAGGAGAACCTTGGAGAAGCTTCCAGCTGGGTTATGCAATGGAGCTTTTGGGTAGTTTTGATAAGGATTAGTAGCTCAGATGAACTCTTTCTTCACAGAGGCTCTGTGCAGAGAGCTGTGCTGCGTTGCAGCATTCTGTTCAGTCCAGTGGGGGGTAGGTTTGCACAGTGAAAGGGTGTTGGTCCTTAACTTCATGTTACTGCCTGAGGGGATGGCTGGAAATGTGAGTGACATGGCCTGTGGGTAAGGGCATGAGTGAGCTCTGAACAGCTTCCTAGGAAATCCATGGCTTTGGGACTTGGGAGGGAGGGAAGGGTGGTTTTTCTGTTGCCTAAACATGCCCAACACCAACTGTGAAGAAATGGTAGATTTTTGGTTTATTATCTTCAAATCTGGGTCCTTTGGTGTTCACGTGTGTCTGGTGGCTCGGTGAGCTGTTGCAATGCTACAGTAAGGCCAATCACAGACTTTTAGCACAATCTCTTCTTCATGGGAAGTTTGTAAAAATACACCTTTAAAAGCACTAGTCATAGTGCATCATTATGAGCAAGCCAAAACTAAAAGTCAGCCCTATGTGGCTTTTTAAATATACTTTGAGTGCCAAAAGTTAGAAGCAGGCATTTTATGATGGGGTCTTCTGAAATACCCATCTATATTTCCAACCTTATAAATACACATATATATATATTTTAAGTCTGACTCTACCTTCCTAGCCAGGGTAGAAACATTCTGCAATATAAAATCTGTGCTTGAGCTACTCCAGACAGAGATGTAAGTGTAGCAGTGAAATAATCATAATTGAAGCTACATTAATTCAAGCTTTCTTGGCTCTGACACAGTCTCAAATGCAGATGCATTTTTTTGTGTCTTTTTTAAGCTGTGGAACTTTCCCACATTGTTGTGTTTCTAAATGAAAAGCATTTCTTTGGAGAACAAGAGCAAGTTGGGATAGGTAGTAAGCCTTCTTGTTAAAGAAGTTTTGTTTGCTACTTGCAAAATTTAGTTGATGCAGAGTTATCAGACACCAGGAGTTAGTGCAGCAGGCACAAACAGGTACCTGTTAAAGCAAACAAAGCAAAGTGTGTTTTGTAGTTCGTGCTCACTGACAGCTCACAGTGTTAAGTTTAAGCAGGTCTCTTGTCAAGTGAAGTTTTGTCCCTCCCTTTGACAGGCTGACAGCATTCATTTCTGTAATAACTGCTGACAAAGGAAAAAACATGTAAATATTGAATAACTTCATCATTCTTGCTGATGCTTCTCAGCTTACTTTTATTCTGCCTAGTATACTGGCTCTTAAAAAGTCCAGGAGCAGAGTCCAACTGAAATGAGCCATCCTGTACTTCCCTTTAGTAATGCATGAGCTGATTAAACTTTGATTCTTTGGGGAGGGGGAGAGGATGTCCAGTGGTGCTGTGGGTTTTGAACTGTGTTTCTTTCCTGGTGTGCCTTGTTTTCTAATAAGACAGTCCATTATACAACTCCACAGTCGCACTGGCTGCCGTTGCTGTTGGGCCTAGCGTGTGCCACGGGCAGCTGTGCTGGGATTCTGGGACTCAGTCCAGCATTCAGACTGAAAAAGAAATTGTCTCATCTTGCTGTTAATTGGAGTACCATACTTTCCAATTGTGTTTGGAATTAGACAAGCTCTAGGTGGGGAGGGGTTATAAGAGTTTGTTCTGCTTTCTTTCAGCAACAGTCAACTAAAACTGCACCATAGCTCAGGCTCTCTAATTAAACTTTTCTCAGTGTTAATAAAGCATAGTGGTGGAGAAGGACATCAGATATCCCGTGTGCCCCTTCTGCATGTGAATGTAAGTTTCTCTGAGAGCTGGTGCTTTAAGGACTTGGTTGTTTCTTTTCTTCAGAGTCTGGGAGAGCATCTGCCCTTATCGTGGTTTGCCCATGCACATGCAAGCAAAGCAAAACAAGGGATGCATTCAGCAGTTCCCATGGCAGGCAGGTGTCCAGCCATCCCCAGGAGAGCAGGGCTCCATCACACGTAACCATGACTTGGAATGACAGATGCCATCACTCTGTATGTCCCCCCTTCTCCCCCCAGCCTTCTGTATGAGCATGACATCTGGTGTGGAATATCCCTTTGGTCAGTTGGGGCCAGCTGTCCTGGCTGTGTCCCCTCCCAGCTCCCTGTGCACCCCCAGCCCACTCACTGGTGGGGTGAGAAGCAGGAGAGGCCTTGGCTCTGTGCAAGCCCTGCTCAGCAGCAGCTAACACATCCCTCTGTGACCAGGACTGTGACCAGCACAAACCCAAAGCACAGCCTCCTACTAGCTACTGTATGAGGGCCTGGTGATAATTGTCACATCACGAAGAAAAATCCCACTTGGAGAGTGGTTATCAACAGATGAGTCAGAGAGGGCTGCAGATTCAGTCATGGGGAGCCCCACGGATCTTCGTAAGAGCTGAATAGTAAAAAGGGGTATTTGGGTTGAATCCCACCATAGCAGACACAATTAGAAGTACCAATATGAGTCTGTAGACTTCTGCCCAAGAAACCCTTGCACTCCATAAACTGAGCAATTACCTGGGAGCAGCAGCAGGAACATCCTTGGGGAGGTATGGAGGCAAAATAACCCATCTGCTAATGGGTGTCCTCAAGAGGCAGAAGCACCAGAAAAGAAGTGTAGTTCATGGCAGAGAAATATGGTTTGGTGAACTGGGTGAATGCAGATGGGATTTTCTGTCAGCTAGAATGGAGGTGGTAAGTGTTCTGAAGCTCATAATGTTCCATGGGGTCTTGGTGAATGCCTCAGTTTGATCAATCATTTAGAAAGGGGCAAAACCCCTTAATGGGACCTTAGTATGAGAGAATAATATGAACACAAATTAGAGAACAAAGTCCTCAGTTCTGGTATTTATAGAAAAACTGTTCCCACCTCAGTAAAATCTTTCAATGGCCTCAGCTGCCTCCTGCTTGGTCCTCAGTTCCTCATCCCCGTGCAAGTCCACGTGCACCCAGGACACTGGCTGCCACCATGGCCGGTGAGTAAAGAGCCAGCAAGCATCCTGGGCAGCCCAGAGCTGTTGGCTCCTGAGCCTGCAGAAGAGGTGACTTCTCTTTGGTGATCAGCTTCTTCAGCCTACAAGCTCTTTTTCCAGGAACCTGGAGGAACTTACCCTCTCCATCACTGCTGTCAGATTTGTTCAATGTTGGTCTGTTTCCTTCAGAAAGTTCCTGGTGGGGAGTGTTGGCCAGCAGATTGACAGCATGACTGAACAGACCTATCTTCCTTTGCAAACCGTGTGCAGGAGTCATGCAGTAGGGAAGTGAGGCTGTATTTACAGCAGCTCTTTATGGTTTTATTTTCCTTTATTTTCAGATATACACTTACAGCATTTGTGAGATTTATGATCAGATGATGTCTTTGAGCAAAAAGATAGGCTATCAGTGTGAGGAATCAACATTTGCCCAGCATTCAGGATTATCATAGATTGGGGGAGAAAGGATCTTTTTCAGTGTTAGTGCTGGTTTTTTTCTAGAATGTTTCCCCTTTCTCAGTGCTCTCCTTGTTTGTGCTTTTTAAAAAAAAAAAAAAATGGGGAAATGTGATTGTGAAATAATTCTAAAGAAAGAGATTTATTTTTTTTTTTAGTTTCACATTGATAGATCTGAATTCTCACTTGTGACACTAAAGATTCTGTGCCAAGTGGTACTTGGTCAGGACAGCCACATAGATTTCTCCATATTTGCTCTACACAGAGAGGGCAAAAATAAATGTATAGTGGGGTTAGCTTCATTGTTCCACCTTTGTTATCTGAATGGCTTGCAATGCTAAAAGTACAAAATTTCCACCCCTTTTGAGACAGAAGCAAACAAAGGCAGTTGTGATGTTTAAGCACCAGTCACCCTTTACAGGATGATTACACCAGCAGAAGCTTGGAGGTGCCTCCTCGGAGCCCATCAGCCACAGTAATGTTGCAATAGACACAATTTTCATCACCAGAAAATACATACGGCCCAAAAATCACTTTGGGCCATTAATGGCAGCAGTGACAAAGGGACTGCACATGATGGTAATTTTCATCTAGGACTATGTTTTGTCCAAGGATGATGGTGAAAGTGTTATGCTTCCTATTGCTTCTTTCAAAGATGACATTGTTTTACTTAGAAAGTAAAAGGTACCTATTAAAGGTAGAGAAATGAAATGAGCTGTGAGTGGTTAGATCTTGTGAGAAATGAAGTTTTAAGTGTGTGCTCCATTGTCTAAAAGCTCACATATTACTTTTCTCTCTCTAATAACCACAGCAAATGTGTTGGCAGCATATCACAATTAATAATCCATACTCCTATTGATGTGCTATAGGCACTTCAAAATCCCCCAGACATATTTATTACCCAAGTTCATAACCAGATTCAAATCGGATCTTACATTTCTGCCAAAAATTAAACTGCAGTCATTTCACAGCAAATAATTCTATCTACCTGACAGAAAAGTCTTAAATTCGGATTTTTCCCAGAGATTCACTTTAATCTGCTGTTAATGTATTTTTCCTTTCTTCGCCTGTGAAAGAATCCCACAATCTTTCAGTAGCAACTGCACAGACAGTGGAAAGTACTGTACATATGTGGCATTATTTAGGGGTTTGTGGTCCTCTAAATGGTGTAAAATCCTTTGACATTAATTGGGACAAGTTTTCTATCTAGGGTTATGTTGAATTTCTCTTTGAGTGTTTTTTCGACCTCTTCGTCTTCAAGAGTTACAAATTCCACCAGATCCATGTTTTCCTTGTAGTTGTATGTGGTCTCAGAGAGTGTCCACCCAATTAGAGCTCGAAAGCCATCCGTGGTCTGGAGGGTGCAAATAGACTTCTTTGTGAAGAGGGACTCTGGAGACGTCTGAAGGTACGTGCACTGGGAACGGAAATCTTCCACCGTCCGTGGCTCCAGGCTGAACATAT
>NW_008622347.1:26684-77418 GCF_000691845.1 Merops nubicus | reverse complement strand
CTCTTTCTTCTCCAGGAGGTCACAACTGGAGAAGTTTTGGTTGGGGATGTATTGTTTCCGTCTCATTTTCTCCAGGTACCAGATGGCATTTTTCTCCGTGAAGCGAAAGACGCCGGGAGCCTGGGGCTGCTCCTTCCCTGACACGAGCTCCATGGGTTGCCACATCTGATAGGACACACCGAACCCTCCATCAACGATATAGGCTTTGCCATCAATAACTACCTTTACAAGGAGATGGGTCATGATGGTGGCGTATGCATTCTGATGGGGATGGAACACATAGGCTCCCAGAAAGCTGGTGTCATACCCCAGGCATTTCAGGACCCAACCCAGCAGCTGGTTGTTTTCCATGCACCAGCCACCCCGCTTCTTCCGCACGATTTTGTTATAAACATGCTCCAGCTCCAAAGTAATTTTCTCCCCGCAGTGGATGCTGAGGTTTTCAAAGGGAACAGCACGGATGTGGTGCTGGAATATGTCAGTTAAGGTTTCCAAATCTTGCTTTTCAAGGGAGCCTTTATAGCCAGTTCTCGCAAAATACTCTTCAAGATTCATGTCACCTGTAAAGGAAGGAATTACATTTTGGGTTTGTTTCTTTTCATCAGTGATTTGTGATGCTGTAAAAAACTGCCCAGGCTGCTGCCAGCAAAGATGGTTCAATCTATAGAACCTCACCAGAGCAGTTTTTAAAGGTAACAAGTATTCATTTCAAATGGTTCCCTCAGCCAAGAAGAGCAGTGCAGGTGAGGGTTTGCTTTTTGCTTTGAGTCATCTCTGTGGCAAACATCTGATGCCATTTCAGCTTGACCTGTGGTGGTTGTGAGAGGAGGATTTGCTGTATTTACATTGGACCGGTGGGGCTAAGAAGACATGTAAGATCACACGAGGGAGCGTTCAGGAGGGTTCATGAAAACTGCTCTGAGTCCACTGTTCCATGGAAGGAGTGTCAGTGGGTGAAGCAATGTTGTCTGCCACTTGGAGGGAGGGTAATTTGAGCCAGGATTCACTTTTCTTTTCATGCGTCTGCCACTATCTACGTGACAGTAGATGAGTTGCTCCTTCGGTGCACGTCGCTCTTTCACCACTTAGGAAAAGTGAAAGTGGCACTTCCTGCCTGTTTTGTGAACTATCAAGTTTCATTCAGATAACTGAAACTGGAAAAAAAAAACCTCTGACCTCTGCAAGAGTTGCAGACCACTGTCTTGTCTGCTCCGAGTGTTGCAGAACTAATTTTGGGGATGGAATCTGAATGAATCTGAAGGATATGAGTGGCATTTTTAGAGCATCTCTCTATTCCCCACCGTGCTCCACATCTTGCGGGGTGCCCTGAAAATGCACTGGGGCTACTCTACATCTCTCTAGTCCTGTTCTTTCTCAAAACTCACTTTATTCCTTCCAGAGGAGTCATGAATGAGAATTACCAAATCTTCATACAGTGAATCCCTGGCTCCAGCAGTACCCACCTCCTGGCCTGCCTTGGTAGGACTCCTCATGAGCAAGACTGCTGGGTGATGAACTACTCAACTTATTTTCTGCCCTTTAATACCATGGAAAGTCAAGCACAGTCATCTGGCTTTTGTGAGGGCTCACCACAGTCTGCTGCCCACCATCATGAGCTGGGTGCTCTGTAGGTATCTGATAGATCCTGTTTGTAAAAGAGACTGTAGATCATCTGCTTGGCTATGGAGCAGGGCACAAAATGATTTGAAGGCTTGAACCTTTATGAAGGAAGCATTAAGTGTCTCAGTAGTGTAGAGTTACTGCAAATATTTAGCTTCTTGACAAACCACAAAGCTACTTGGAAATCTTTTGTGCATAGAGCAAGCTGAGATTTAGACACTTAATATTAGTGACTCAGGAAGACTATTACATTCAGATAAATTCAGCAGTGAACCACTGAACATTACTGCAAACTGGAATCTCTCAAGATGATTTTCAGTGACAGATTCATGATGTGCATACGTGTGGCATAGAAGCAGCTGTCCAAAGTGAATGGAGAGCCCCATGAAAAACCACATTATCTTCTACAGAAAGGAATTTAGCTTCCAGGGTTATTTAAGTGTATTGTTGGAGGGTACTCTCAATGTTATATTTGTGAAGTAGAACATCAGATTTCTGGCACTTTTGTCTCTGGATTTTCAGAATCCAAGTCTATCCAATCTTGCCTGTTCAAATTGTGCATGCCAAATAGCTCACAGCAGCATAAACTTGGTTCTCAGGGTTATGTTGTTTGTAATTTCTCCATGCAGCTCCATAATATGATTGAGCAGCATTGGGTCTGGACTGTAGGAGATGAAAGCCACTGTTCTTTTGAATTCTGAGCAGGTCAGATGAAAAGCTAGATACTGAAAAGGTAGTCTGGCTGTGGCTATGATTTATGCAGAGAAAATCATCAGCAGAAGAACTTTAAAGGACTTTTTCTAAATGTGCAAATGAAGATGCTCAAATATACAAAAATACTACACTATCAGTAATTCCACTGTTAAAATACATTATTTGTCTACCTTTATCTTAATACATCAGACCATGGAGTTTCTGGGGTACATGAACCACAGCTTGTAATTTCTTTTAAGTTGCTTTGAAGGACTGTAATTTTATTCCCATAAAGCAGAATCTATTGATTATTAGATTGCTCTTTCGCTTCCCTTGCACTCACAATATTTTAAAATAAACTTAAAAATCTAAAATAGTAACTTCCAACAAGAGGCTGTAGTTCTGAATTTATATCTACTACTGTATCTTAAAGAAAGCATCTGTCTCATAGTCTCGTGGATCTCTTTCTGGAGAGCAAAAGAGAGAAAAATTGAAATTGCATTATAATTGTTTCGCCCTCTTTAAGAGCCCCTGTTTAGCAGGTGATATTTTAGCTTTATATCCACACATTTTTATAACATTTTTCCTACAGGGAATATTGCTTATGTTATTGCCCATGACCTTTACCATCATAAAGCCTTTGGAGGGCTTTTTTTAAAGAAAATAAACTTACCTCTTAAGACAGCTGTATTTATTTCTTGATGTATTCAGCTTCTGTGTTGTTTATGACTCAGGCAGCAGTCAGTAAAGCCAGGAGTGGAGACAAATTGTGAAGGTTGTCTTTCCCTCTAAACTCTGCTGGCCCTCACTCCTGAATCTTAAATGCCCAAGAAAGGGCAGAGTCCACCCAAGATGAATGCACATTTTTGGACTTCACTGATCCATGAGCAAATTAAACTTTGTTTCTTCTCTATTAGTAGATGTTTATGCTTTCCCCTGGTTAAGACCAGACTGAACTTGTTTTCCATGCAAAATAATTACAGTAGACAGTTACAAATGGGTCTGTAACGTCTTAAAATTAACTTATTGTTATTTTGCCAGCCAGCACTTCCCAGTGGAGGACAGTCATCTGCTTCCTTGTGGGTGCACCAAATTGCCAAGGTATGGCAGGCTGCATGTTCCCACGCTCCACACACGCACAGAAGGACCCATCTTTGCCCACAAAGGAACTTTCTCAATCTCTTCAGGGCTTCAGCTGCAGCAGGCAGTTATTTTGGAGCTGCTACACATACCAAATACCATGGCAAATATTTATTTGCATAACGCTGCACGTGAGAGCAAAGTAATGCATTTCCTCTCTGAAGCTTGGCCGTCTGCATCTTCAAAGTGCTGCAGGGCTCTTTATTTTATTCTCTCCTTGCCAAGCATGTCTTCTCTTCTTTTGACAGAGGTGGAAGGTCGGAGGTCCCTTTTGAGAAGGCAAAGAGCCATTAGACTGTGTCTGGGAAAGCACAAGTTTGAGGCACATCAGGTGCCCTGCGAGTCTGTTGTTGACTAACACAAGCATCAAAGTCTTTTCCCTGGCTGAGGACAGAGGTTTTTCTGTCACCCTCTTCCATGCCACATCCTGTACAGTACTTGCCACAGGTACCATGAAGTGAAAAGGCTGTTGTGGTGCATGTAACATGCTGTCAAACCACGCTGGTGGGATGTCCTAACTTCTCAGTCTTTTCTTTTGCAACTGTTGTATTACTGAAGGTAGCTTTTGTGCAGAATACTTGGTAATAAATATGAAGAGTTTTGTCTATAATACTGTCCTGCCTGCTTGACATTTCAGGAAGGATAGACCCCAGCAGTTTAGATTATAGTTGATCTAACTTTGTCTGTTCCCAGTTTTGATACCAAAAGCCTGATTTTTAAGAGCTGTTGAATTGTCTCAGCTCCTATTGATATTGTTTCAATTCCAGACACAGAAAAATCACTTGGAAAAATCAGACACTCAAATTTAGAGGGCTTTTGGAGTTTTTTTGAGTGCCCTTGTATAAATAGCTCACTTTAAGTCAATTTCTGGTATGGGAATAGGACTTAAGTCTTTAAACTAATTTCATCAGAAGCTAATCAGCACCTAATAGTAGCTTGTTTTGAGAAAGTCTTAACCTTTCCTTTTCTTAATGAGGTCTTTGAAAGCCAAATTCAGCTCAACTTCCTATTTTAGACTGTTAAAGGAAGTGAATAATTTGTAAAACTCTGTTGAAAAGAAGATTGGAAATAATACCAAGACAGGTTAGAGGTCTTTTGTGTAAAATGGTAACAGAGCTTCTCTTTCTGTATCATTTTGGTCTCCTTTACCACAGAATATATCTGAAATTTAGTGAGATCCAGAAAGGTGGAACAAAATGTTACAGAGTTAAAAAGCAATTTCCATATGAGCTAATTAGAGGTAATAAATGTCTCAGTTTCTAAAGAGAAACAAGCTCAGGAAAAATATGCAATTGATATATGCAGTTAATTTAGTAATGTATTTAAATTTACCAAGCTTTGTGTTCATCTGACTAGCTCAACTTTAGAGTCAGCTTAATTTTATTAATGTTAGTTTTAGAGCTGTTATATTGGGTAATGAAAGGCCCATCTAGCACAAGATTTGAATTAGATTGTATCCACCAAATTCGGTGGCAACCCACGGATGTTTATTGGTACCAGTTTGTTCTCCAGCACTATATTGAATTTGTCTTTCAGTGTCTTCTCAACTTCTTCATCTGTAAGAGTTGTGATCTGCAGCAGGTCCGTGTCCTCCGTGTAGTTATACTTTATCTCAGTGAAGGTCCATCCTACTAAGGCATAAAGCCCTTCGGGGGTCTGCAGAGTGCAGATTGACTTCTTCTGAAGTATGTTATCTGGAGACACTTGTAGGTATGCATTTAGCTCCTGAAAGTCATTTATGTGTCGTGGCTCAAGAGTGAATGTGTAGATTTTTCTGATATTCCCCAGTCCTGGAGTATCAGTGAGAGGGACACTTTGCTCAGGAATATAATGCTTCCTTTTCACTTTCTCAAAGTACCAGGTGCCGTTGTCTTCCATGAAGCGGAAGATGCCGGGGATCTGGGGTTGGTCCTTCCCAGAAACCAACATCAGGGGCTGCCACGCCTGGTAGGCACCACCAAAACCAACATCTACTATGTAGGGATCACCCTTGATCACCACCTTCAGCAAGATATGATTTATCTCAGGAGTGTATGCCTTCTCTGCTGGCTCATAACTGTTTCCTCCAAGAATACAGACGTCATACCCTAATTCTTGCAAGGCCCAAAATAAAAGATGATTGCTTTCCAGGCACCATCCACCACGTTTCTTTCTCACAATCTTATTATAAGTAGACTGTAAATCCAGTTCGATGGTCTCCCCACAGTGCATGCTGAGGTTTTCAAAAGGAATTGCCTGAATGTGATGCTGGAAGATGAGTGTTAAGGTTTGCAAGTCTGCATCCTTATGGGACTTATTGTAAGAAATTCTTGCGAAATACTCTTGAATGTTCATTTTGCCTGTGTGAGCAGAAAAATAGCCAGTTACCGTTGTGCAGCTCTCAAGGGGTTTGCTCCTATTTCTGTAGCACAGGTTAAACAGCCTGCAAATGTAGCCCAGGCCATTTTACAGCAGATTTGAAAGAAGCCTGTGTGCCTGCTAGGAGATGAATGCAGGCTAGACTTGCCTGTGTCATTTTAAAAGAGATAAAAGATAGAAGCCCGTGACAAGAAAGCTTTCTCTCTCCCAGATGTTGCCTTCAAGCCAGGTGGATGGATGTCCTTCCTTTGGAAAGACACGGCACATGGCACAACAGAGTCTGGTCCCGAAGGAGGGTCCCAAGTGACAAAAAATTTCTAACACTGACAAACGACAGGTTTGCAGAAAAGCTGCTGCACCACCCGGGTGTAGAATCCACAGCAATTTCTTACTGTTCCTTTTAGCAATTCTTTATTTATCCCACAGGTAATTTAACTGGCAGGTTTTACATTCATGGCTTTAGCTAACTGGGATTAACTTCTCAGTGTGTCACCATTTTAGACCAGCATCCATGTGAAGCAGATTGTTGTTTTCTTAATCTCTTTAGTTCCTCTGTGAAGTTCAGTCAGACGCCAGCACTGACCCTGGCTGCTGAAGGAAGGAACTCTTTAATTTTTCTAACCTAAGGGTCAGAGAAATCAATAATTACTAAGAATACATTCAAGGCATATTCAGTGGAATGTGGTTTCTTTAAGAAACCAAAGGCCTTAGTTTCAGCTCAAATTACTGGATATATTTTGTGTTTTCATGTCTCTGATCCATTTTCCTTTCAAGAGCAGAGACCATCTTTGGCAATGGCTGCATGGCCAAGATGCAAGGTTCCCTCTAACACTTCTAATCCACTGACTCATCTGGTATCTGCAACGACTTCTTTCACCTTTAATTTAGATTTCATTTGGCTTTTTTCCATGGAAGGACATTTGTTGTCCAGAATGATTCACAGTCTGCTAAGGACTAATGCAATTTCCTAAAGGTCTGAGGATTTCTTACTCCTTGAAATCAGTTGCACATTCCCTGGGAGGATTTTCCAAAAATTGATTGATGTAGATGAGATAGGAGAGAGTGCCCTCCAGCAACTGTTCTCAGCTTTGGTCTCACTGCTCCCCTAGGAACGACCAGCAGTTTGACCTGATGTCCATGCCAGCACTCGAGGAAATACTGGGAGCTTTTGAAAATCCCACCTGAAATACATAGGTGGAAATGCCCCCACCTTAGCAGGTGAGTACATCAGATGACCTAATCTCTAGACTTCAACCCTAATTTTGATGGCAGCAGGACAGCTACTTGACTTAGTTGTGTTGCTCCTGATCTGCTCTGGTACCAGAACGCAGAAAGCCTCATGCAAAAACACAGGAAAATGTAATAAATTAGAGGACTAGACTTCAACCCTAATTTTGATGGCAGCAGGACAGCTACTTGACTTAGTTGTGTTGCTCCTGATCTGGTACCAGAACTCAGAAAGCCTGGTGCAAAAACACAGGAAAATGTAACAAATGAGAGGACTATTCCAATAAGGGAATAAGAAATAAACATTTTCATTTCAAAAAGACCCAAAGAGGCTACATGAAAAAAAAAAAAAACAAAACAGTAATATGTCTTTGATTTTTTTTTCTATCCCTTTTTTTTTTAGGACAAGGGCACTCATCTCTGGCAGGATCTCCTTGGAAACCCTGGTTGTCGAAAGCCATTCCCTCCCCACCAGACACCACACGTGTACACTGGCAAGTTCATCGTGTGGGCCTCTGCCTCATTTTTCCCTCTATTCCATTTTCAGCCTTTTTGCATAGCCAGATGGAAACACCTTTTCCCTGTGAGGGTGTCAAAGCTGACCCTCTGTGACCAGGAGGGCCCCAAGCGAGTCTAATAGCCCCGTGGGTCTGATATGCTTGAAATCTTTCCAGCCAAAACCAATCAGTGCCTGCTCTGGGCCAGCAGCAGAGCTGGTGCCTCCCTATAACCTGTCCCCTGGCTCTGGGTGTGCCCATCACCCCGGTGAGAGCTCACCTATAACCAGCTTCCCTCTTCCAGCCATGACCAACCTCCCCATCGAGAGCATCCATGGGGTGCTGGCAATGAGGCTTCAGGAAAACATATTTGGGGAAATTCGCAGCCCGTGCCTCAGTTTCCCCACCTGCCCCTTCTCTGGCCTCATCAATTTAAAGTCTGTATAGTAGAAACATCCTCATGGTGACTAAAATAATGGTCTCTTATCTCAATGAATACTCAAAGAGGTTTAAGTATAATGAAGTTGCAGTACAAAATTGCTGAGATTTTGGGGGCATTCCCCCAAACTAGCAGTTACTCCCTTGCCCCCCCAGAGGCAGCTCTTCTTCTTGGACAACTGTTCCCAGCAGCGGTGAGCAAGCCCTTGCCTACGGGCCAGATTGCATTCCAAAACTGAGCTGCCAAAGATCTTAAGCCTCAGCCTGGATCTCAGCCTTGTTTACTCTCACTGCTGCAGCAGCCGAGCTTCGTGCAGCCTTCGTGCAGCTTGGTGGGGAGCATGAGTTAGACATTAGTTCTGCCTGCCTGCAAGTGTCCCTGGGGATTACCGTGTCCTCCTGTAGTTAGGCTGAATATTAGGTACACTTCTTCTGTGCTAAAATTCATGAGAGGCTTCCAAGGTTGGACCATTTGCCCACGCCTATACCAATTCTTTGATTTTAAGCTCCACTGTGAGTCAGGAGCTGGGTTTTTCATACACCCTGGCTCAGCATAAAGGGGTTAGTTGAAGTCTCAAGCACTTGATCCTTGTACTCGGGCAATGTTCTTGCAGTGCATGCATGCTGTCAGCCCTGGGGTTGCTAGAATTTATATTCTACTAACATGCCTACAGTGCTAGGCACACGCTCTGCAGAGCCACAGTGGTGGGCTTTTCCAGACAGGCTGACCTGCAGCTGCAAGATGAAGTTAAAGATCAGACACTCAGGCGCTTACCTCTCAGCCAGCGAGCTCAGGCTCTCCACCCTGATTTGCTCCAAAGTTCCCAGGAAGAATTGCACTGGGAACTGCAGCTCTTAAAGGTCCAGGCTACCTTTACTGCCTGGCAGCGACAGCGTTACTCTCCAGCAGAACAGGAAAAGAGGAGGGAGAGGTTCTTGTTTTATGATATTTTATATTCTGATGGGTTTATCGGTTTATTTGTATTGGCATATGTGTAGAAAGCCCTGTCATGCAATTCATTGTGTTAGGTACTGTACAGAAAATGACCCAGTCTTCAAATTGCTTACAATATTGAGTAGATTTTAACCTCCCACATTATTGATGGAGAGCTGAAGCCCTCCAGGAATGCAAAGGAGAAATACAGTACGGGTATCACAAGCTACTTTTTTAAGTGGGCATAGCCCTGTCCTCAACCCCACAGGTCTCCCAGGTGCTTCAGTTTCTAAGGCAACTTGGTAGTTGCACCCACACTGAGGCAGCAAAGCAACAGTGCAAACCTAGATACAGATCTTACACCGCTGACACTCGCGTGGCCTTGATCCCTGCAGGAAACAATTTCGGATAGATAGTAATCCAAGCCAAGAAGTCATTGATGGGGGTGGCAACTGTTGAATTAGTCACACCATGCTGAGCTATTCTTTGTGGATGGTACCGGACCTCAAAGCAACAAAGTCAGATTTGCCAAGATAATTATTTAGCTGTCTAAACTCCCGTGGGTTCAGAGAGAAGCCCTGCCTTTTGGCAGCGAGGAAGCTGCTCCCAGAGCGCTGCACTCCCTGGGCCTGATACGCCTTTAAGGATTTGCCTCCAGAGTTAGTGATAAGGAAAAAGCAAACTAGTACAATCTGAGCTGAAGAGCCTCTTTTTTTCCCCCTTCCAACAGAGAGCTTCATTCGATTGCTCAGCAATAAAATTTGCTTCAGTGGGCGTGCTGAGCAGGAGGGCCAGAAGCGCTAAGATGTGCCGCGAAGCGGGCAGCGGCCCGAGCAGTGCCCGGGGCACACGCTCCAGGAGATGAGGCAGCTGAAATTAAAGCCTTTTTTCCCATTACTGTTTGCCCTTCACAGGCTGAATCTCAGGGGCAAAAGACATAATGCTCTGCTCCTTCCCCTCAGCCTATGAAACAGCCTAACGCACAAGAAACACTCAAACATGGGCAGAGGAACACATGCAGCTGTTTCTGCTGTTTCCCATGTCTGTTCCCAAAATGATGGAGCTTCTTAGCTCTGCATCAACCTTCTCCTGTCCCAGACCTCTGCAAGACCTGATTTTACCTCCATCCTGATGCTCTGTCCCAGCTGGCAGGCTGCTCACAGAGAAATCCACTGAGTTTAGCTCCATTAAATCTTCCACTAAAGTGGGAATCGAAGAAGGATACAGCTTGCAGGCAAGCCAGATCCTGGGACAGATTCTTCTGACCATCTGTGTTGCAAGCTGCTGGTCCATACTGTAAGAAGCCTCTTTTATTTCTTCATTCCACTACAGGGTCAGACATTAAACTTTCATTTCCCTGTAGGAAGGGGGAGTCTCATGCACTATAAGGAACTATTGCACACATGCAGCCAAGCACAGAGATGTGTTTGATTCCAGGAAGAACTCACTGTGTCTCCTGAAATACATATTGAAAGTGAAGAATAGCAGCAGCTTATAGTAACTATAAATTACTGGTTATAGAAAGCTGCACATATTGCACAACAACAACAACAAAACAGGGTCAGCAAGTATCTCTAAAAGCCTTAGCTGCAAAATATTAGCACATGCAAACAATCAGGACAACTGCACTGATTAATGAAATTTTTTACTTTGGGACTACATGCTGTAATTTGGAGGAAAAAAAAATACAGTTGGATACTTCCACTTCACAATTCTTGATTTTTTTATTTAATGGCAATTCACTTATATAATTTACTTAATTATAAGTGCATAGTTGTAATGCTTCCATGATTTGTACATAAAGGAACATCAAGCAGCATCTCAAAGGGCAAAGCGATTACATTTGAGTAATTTCTCATACTAAAAATCTTAGCCTTTAGGTATCTGATTAAGATTCATCATCGTTTCTCCTTATATCAATATAATTAGTATCACTGCAAACACATCCTCAGTAGAACAGATATGTTTCAGAAAAAAATAATCTTGCGCATGTGTTTTGAGTTCAGCCGCGATGATTAATGTGCAATAATAATCAGAGAAGAGTAGCACTCTGACAAGAGGAGCATGGGAGATGCTTTCAGTTCAAAGAAATACTGCTGTTTGGTTATGTCAGTGAACAGGAGTTGTGTAAAATCTGAAACAAGACAGAATTCTCCACTAATATTTCTCACCATCAATTTTAGGCCGTCAATAAGTATTCGCACAGCGTGGCACAGGCGTGGGACTGCCCAACTGCCACCTGAGAGGGTGTGGTAAGTGCAAAAGCAAAAAAAGGACAGGCTTATGGCTTACTGTAGGAAGTCAGCACTGGATGTCTTTGTTTTTCTGGGTATTAAAGTCAAAAAATAATATGATGTTCATTTAAGAGGTGGGTAGGATTTTCCCCAGGTGGCAGCTCAAAGTAATAAAGAAAGAGTCATACACAGCTCCGTGGCTCTGCCCCGCTACTCTGGGTGTATTTGGAAAAGCTTTTAAGAGATGAAAGGAGTAGGGAATGGGCAGAGTCTGCTTCCAGCTAAGCACAAACTGAAGGGGAGTGATTCGATTGAGCTAGGAAAAAATTATTTGTACCCAAACCAAAAAGAGATGCAGGAGCAGTTGTGAAAATCAATTTCTTTTCCAGATTCATGCTGATATGTTCTGCCTTACGCTGCTGTAGATGGAAAGAGAAAGCTTAACCTTTAGATGGTTGTCAGAAACAGGGGGAAGGATTGCATGTAATGCCACTGGATTGAATTATAATTCAGACAGTGAGTTAAAACAGAGACAACCTGCTTGTGTTAATGGGTACAAATTTCTTGTCTAGTGTTATATTGAATTTCTCTTTCAGTGTTTTCTCCATTTCTTCATCTGCAAGGATTCTGATTTCCACCAGATCCATATTATCCTTATAATTGTACTTTATCTCAGTGAGTTTCCAGCCCACCAGAGCCCAGACACCGTCAGTGGTCTGCAGGCTGCACATAGACTTGGTGACAAACAGCGAGTCTGGTGCTGTCTGCAGCTGGGTGTTGCTGGCTCTGAACTCCTCGATGTCTCGTGGCTGAAGGGTAAAGAGATAAACCCGACGGCAAACTTCTTCTTCCACGTTATGGGAAGTGGAGACACTTTTGTTGAGAACCCACTGCTTCCTTTTCACCTTCTCGAGGTACCAGATCCCACTCTCCTCCAGGAATCGAAAGATCCCAGGAGTCTGCAGCTGATCTCTCCCTGAAATCAACTCCAATGGCTGCCACAACTGGTAGACCATCCCAAACCCACCGTCCACAATGTAGGATTTGTTATCAAGCACCACTTTTAGCAGCAGATGATCGATCTCATCTGCGTAGGCATCGTACTCTGGGACATAAACTTTTGATCCCAGAAAGGTGACATCATAGCCAAGGGTTTTCAGGACCCAAGATAAAAGATGGTTGTTTTCCATGCACCAGCCCCCACGTTTCTTCCTCACTATCTTGTTGTAAGTAGCTTCCAGGTCCAGCTCAATGCTTTCCCCACAGTGGATGCTGAGGTTTTCAAAAGGGACTGCTCGGATGTGGTGCTGGAATATATCCGTCAAGGTAGCCAGGTCCGCCTTATCATAAGAGCCCTGGTAAGAAATTCTGCTGAAATACTCCTTGATGTCCATTCTGCCTCTGAGAGAAGGGTGGAAACAAATAATAGGTTGTGTCTGAAGTGATGGAAGGCTCTTCCCCTTCCCTTAAAATGGGGTACTCATCAGTATGGGCAGCCTGCTCAGAAGAGGAGCAGGATTTGACTAATGGCTCTATCAAAGGCAGTGAGTGTGAGGATTAGTGCTGAGGGAAGCCAGTGGGACACTGCTGATGAGCACAAATGATATTTTTAATTGTTTCGTTTACAGCTGTGACGAGAAGCTCCAGCTGTGCTAAGCACATTTCAGGAGAAAGTTCCTGCCCAGCAAAGCTACAAATCTCTGTAGGAAGGAACAAAAGCAGCAGCAGCACTGTTTCCCTGCTGGAAATTATAGGAACTGAGACTCTCCAGATCGGAATTGCTTTACTTGTAATTTGACTCAGCAAAGCAGAAGTGGAAAACAAACCCACCCACTCTTGCAGAGCAATCCAGAGCCTCCTCTGCAACCAAATCTGAAAGCAATCTGCCTGCCCTGGTAGTTCCTTCGGTATTTCGGCAGCCTGGCATGAGCTGGTCTCACCTGCTCCTGCTCTCTGTGCTGGGGGTAGCAGATGTGATCTGGAGTGCAGAAGGGTTTGGCTTGGGTTTTTTTTAAGGGCGGGAAAGGCCATGGGAGGTTTTTTTTTCCTGCATCTGCTCTAAGTCCCCTCTGCACAGCATGGCTTAGCTCCTTAGCTCTGCTAGTCACAGCCCTACATCAGCAGCAGGAGGAAACCACGGTTTGGGCCAAAACTACAAATTTCATGGTGCCTCTCATTTTCTGACATCCTTTTTGGGATGCATTTGCTCCTTTGACTCACAGTCTCCCCAGTGGTGGGTGGCTGCCCAGGGGTGCAGGACCAGGCATCCCCCTTCCCAGCACGGCAGAAGGGCTCACTGGGAAGCTGTGTTCATGAACACGGGGGTGGAAAGCATCTCGAGCCCTCCCAGCTCTTGATGGCAAGGAAGGGATTTTGATGCGATGAAGTACTTTTGTTATTCCTTCCCAGATGCCACTAAATTTCAGACATCTCTGAGTACAGAGTGATGTTCAGATCATTGACCCGAGAGGTCCCAAAACGTATTAAGTTCTTGTATACGATTCTTAAAGTAAAATTATAAGTCCAACTGTTCCAACAGAACTGAATTCTCAATCTGATCAAAAATGGCACATGCCCAACTCCATGGGAATTTTGGAAATATATTTATATATTTATTTTTGTTTATATAAACAAAGCAATGAAATGAAACATTTCCATTCAGCGTAATACCCTGGCAAAAGCAGTGGGTGCACCAGTTTGGCTACCCACGTTTCCTAACCTTAAGGCTACAGGTGTTATAGAAATCTGTACCTATTGCATCATGACCACTGCCCCATCTCCAACATCCAACATGTAGGCCTGCATGATCCACCATCAGGTTAAGAACATCAGATGATTATTCAGAGGATCCTCTCTGTGCAGCTTTCGGCTCATCCCCAAGCTTTTCCAAAAGCCCCAGAACTACAACTCTATTAATTTTTGAAAGCTTGGCAGAAACTTAGTTCTTGCTGTGTGAACTTTAAACCAGCATCAGCAGCAATGAGCTGTCCTTCCCTTTCTTCCCCCTTCCTTTCACTTTGCCACAGCAGGTAAAACATGTACAGTGAAGGAAAACATTGGTGTGGGGTTTGTCTGTCTGCCTGTCCACCTCTCGCAGGTGTTTGTAAGGCTCCTTCAGCTGTGGTAGCTGAAGGGAGATGGCACAACTGCCCGACCTGCTTGAGGCTGATAACTGAGCCAATAAACCAGCGTGTCTCCTAGAACGAGGGGCTGAGCGGTCCCTGCTCTGCCATTGCACCATCTTCTGCTGTGTTTTGTCTTCAAACAGAGTTAACTTCCTGGTTTGGGGAGAGCCCAGCTACCAAGATTCAGAGTTTAAAAAAAACAGGCTTACCTGGAAAAATCAGTTCAACCACCAGTGTATCTCCGGGGTTGGAGGGGGTGGGTTTAGGCTAAAGCAAGTGGCGTGGCTCTCCTCTACCTACAGCGCAGACAGGGCTGGGGCACTGTTCTCCAGCTCCTCTTCAGGGGAATGTCTTTTCCCTCAACTTGCTTTCACCCGCCTCTGACAGATTGCAAAAGCTGGGAAAAAAAAAACCCAGAAGGGTGGAGCACGAGAGCTGTAATGAGCAAGCAAAAACAACAGCACTGACTCAAACCACAAGCAAAACCTGGGTGTTATTGGAGCAGCATTTTCAATGAAAAGGGTATTTTTTTTGTTTCAGTAGCCAGCTGAATGCACTCAGGTTAAATATATTAAATAAATATATGAACATATATTTTACAGAGGTATATAAAATTTTTTATTTCTTTTTTTTCCACCAGGTATGAGGTTACTCTTTGTTTGGCAACATGGGGAAGAAATCTTGCATGCATTTAATCTGAGAAGGGTTTTGCCCTGTTTCTGACAAACAGCAAGATTTTGGCACAGTCATTTGCATCTGCAGCCCCCTAGCCCCAGTCAGCACACACCAGAACTTCAGCACTGCCTTTGCCTCATTTCCTCTCTATGATCTACATGCATTTTTTCTTACAGTAAATGTCATAGATGTAAGCACTTGGAGAGCAGTGTGTCTGCTTTGGTCTTTGCCCATAAGCAGCACCTGAGGATGTCATGGTGGTGAAGATGCTATTGGCAAAGTGATGACTATGGAGTCATCACACACAAGGAGCTCCATCCTTTCAGGGTGTTTCCTACTGCTTTTGCATCTACAAATTTTGCTTGCATTTTGCCAAACTCTTATGAATTGTCTCATATATACAGCTGGATTCCTTCCTGTTAGTTCCCTGAGATTACTTCCAGTCCTTCACATCTAGTATCAATGGGAAGTTTTATTCAAACACTGATTTATTGCAATAATTAGCAGATATAATAAATCAAGCCAAAAAGAGATATCTGTGGTAACCCATTGCACAGCTCCACTTCCATATGAAAATTTGGCACTTTATCATCCTGTCAGTGACTGGTGTTTGACCCCACAAGCAAGAACCAATGCCCCAGCCAAGAGGTGCTGAAAGAAATGGACTACCTGCCCTTGCTGGGTTCTTCTGGGCAGATCCAATTTGGTATAAAGAGAAAGTTCATATTCCTGGGTGTATCTTGCTGTAGGTGGAAGAATCCCCTCCCTTCCTGCAGCCTGAGCACCTCGTTTTCACAAACTGAAGCCAAAAGCTGAGCAGGCAGACCCCTTGTCCTGGTGGGAACTGTACCAGAAAGAAGCCCATGGACCCGTTGCTGTGCCATGTGCAAGCAGACATGGCTGGGCTCCTTGCACAGAGCCATTTGGGACCACCAGTGATGCCATAAGTGGACACTAGCTGTGCTCCCTTGGGCAAAGGTATGAAGTGGCTGGGGATCTGTTCCAGCTAACTTTGGGGTCCCGTTAAGACACAAGTGTTTTCTAACCAAGCAGGAGCAAACCCCATTTCTCCCAGTACTCACCTTTTCTCAACTCTTCTCCCTATTAGGTAGCTCTGATATTGAGCATTTACTACCCATGTCTTTCAATCCTTATCCCAACTCACTATCTTGTGCTGTCATTCCTGCATCACTTTCCTTTTTCTTCCCATCCTGTACATTTTGCTCCTTGAGCCATTAAAACCCTGAGCTCTCATTCTCCCCAGGCATGTCCGAGGCCATCACAGAGAGCAAAGCTCACTCAATCAGCACGAAAGGTAAGAAAAGGCTGACCTTGACCCAGAAGCCTTGCCAAAGTCTGTTTGCTTTTCAGCTCTGTGCCAGGTCACTGAGGTTCATTTCAGGCTTGGTGGGGCAGTAAACTGCAGCCAGGGCTGCTGGGTAATGTGGCCACAGTGTTCCTGCACCCATCCCCAAAAGCAGCAAAGGGCAAAGTCCAGCTCGGGCCGGTTGGGTTGCAGGGAGCATGACTGCAGGGTGAAGGTGCAAACTGGAATGTCCTTGGAAAGGATATTGCTGTCCACCTGGACACTGCAACACAATTTCCCAGCCTTGGCAGGAGCTGAAGCCACTTGATCTTTTTCCAGAAGACCCTCAATGTAATTGCATTCCCTTTTATTTATTTATAAATTTAAACTGCTGACAGCATTTAATTTATTACTGAAAGCCTTCTCTCATCCTAACTCTCCTGAGAGGCTGCATCAAGTATCTCTCCCTTCCCTCTTTAAAACAGAGTATTATATGCTGCAATATTTGCCTAAGGAAATAAAAGTATAGTGGGTGTCTATTTGGGGTAAAATAAACAAGTTTCTGCTCACTGTTAAACAGGTCCCCTCTGTAATAAACTTTGTGATGGGCTGTATAACAAACTAAAGTATATCTTGATCATATATTATCTAGATGTTTCATATACTAACTATATGGTATCCTATGTAACTACCTGGTTTTTGTAGGGAGGAGAAAAGAGAGACTTTGAAAGTAATGAAACAATTGAGATGTTTTAAATGGATTTAATATCAAATCATGAATTCTTAACACAAGGTCAGATTCTCCCATCCTGCTGAGTTCTGAGTTGCTGGAAAAGGAAGCACAGAACACCCTAAGATGAGTGGATGGATCCAGTCTTTCAATTGCAAAGGCAATTTAACAGATGTAGACTGCCCTAATACAAAACTGGGAAAGAATATCCATGGCCTATAAACATGTTCATAATGGCAGAACTCAGTCATGCTTAAATTCATTGGCTTCCTTATGGAATTAGAGTTATCAAAGAGCTGTGGCTCCATAGCTTTCTGAATTTGTATCTGCAACATCCATCCTGTGCAGTTTTGGTAGGTCAAGCCCACCGGCCAAAGGGTGAGCCCACAACTAGGGCAGCAGCTTTTGCCCATGGGACTACAGAAGGGCGTAGCTGTGCTGGACATTGCTTGGCTTTTTCTTGGTAAGGAAGAGAGACCAAATCTCAATTTCCAGACTTCCCCTGTCTGACAGCTTTCTGAGGGCTGGCGAGTGTCAAGAATTATCTGCTTAGCTTGACCCTGTCAGGATGAGGTTTTTCACAGAAGTCAACTCCAATGCAGACTGAGGAGACCACATTGGTCTGTAGGGCCAGTCTTGAGGGTTTCAGCATAAATCTTTTACATGTAAGTGGTCATAATTCAGTTAAATTCCATTACAAGGGGAATAATCAGCTTTTCTACATGAATGGCTTTATCTCATAGAGGGTTGGAAGAAAAAAAAAAAACAACAACACCTTTTAAGTAACTGCTTTGATGAAAAACATGCCCATACATCTGGCTGCTATTTTCCCATGAATCATGACCACTGCAGTAGGACATGCCAGGGTGGGATCCTCTTTGAAGCATGGTCACAGCACCGTGGGGACACCCTATAGCTGCTTCTGCTTACCCCAGTGCGTGGCTCTGGGTGCATATGAGGAAGGAGAAGTTGTCTTCCATTTCACAAGCAACAGTCACATCTTCAATGTGCTGTTACTGTCTCCATCTTGTGGGCCACGTCTCCTGGAGATGCCAGCAGTGTTGTCAGACCGTGAGAAGAAAGTCCTGCTGTTTGTGCTGGTTAGCTGGAGAAGGGGTGGAGGAGAAGCTAGCAGCCTGGTTAAGAGCCTGGGAGCTGTATCCAGCTGCCTGCTTTGCCCAGGGTTGCCATGGTCAGAGAACTCACTAGGAAACATTTTGGGGAACTCAAGCTTTTACAGCAACTCTTTAGCCAGCTTTGCCCTATCCCTACTAGCTCCTTCATGAGAGAAACACTGTCCTACCTGGACTCACATACTTCTCCTGTTGCCCATCTGGTACATCCACAATCCCATGGCCACAGGCTCCTCTGGTTTATCCTTCTGAAGGGTCCAGCTCAAGACAAGCTGGTCAGCAGTTACCAGCTGTCTCCTCCAGGGGCTGGGGTGTGCAGGTACTGATCCTGGAAGCAAAATAAACCAAACCTCACTCTGCCACACTTAGACACACTTTTATCATGCAGTTCTTGGATGTGTTGATAAGGGAGCTTCGGGAGGTCAACCTGAATGGGTGGGCAATGAGGGAGGTCAGTTGTCAAGGGAAGGGGAGGGGAGGGGGAAGGGGAAAGGGGCTCATCCAAAGGGTTAGCAGACCTCAGCCTTTTCCATGCTGAGTATTTAGAGCCATGCACATCTGCAGGGCACAGCTGCAGTCTGCACTCCTTTCTTCCACATCTGATTCTGCCACTCCTCAGCTCCCACAAGTGCTGCCCAGAATGCTCCTTACTGGACCAGAGGTAAGACAGCACCATCAGGGTCACATGTAAGTAAGTGGCTTCAAACAAGAAATCCAGCTTGGCAGGAACAGGTTTAGAAACCACTCTCCTCCCTGAGGGCAGCACCAGCAGCTCCCTCCCCAGCCTGAGGTACCCCTGGCTGCAGCCACCCCCCAGCAGCTGTGGGGCTGCCCCTGGTGAGCAGGAGGTGGCTGCCTGACTCATCCCCATCACAAAAGTCAGCAGAAGGTTGGGGTGTTCCCCACCTGAAAGTTCAAACTACCCTGTCAGCAGGCAGCACCACTGCTTCCTGCAACACTGGCAGAGCAGGTCCATCCCACCGTGGGGCACAGGGCTTTGGCTCCCTCCCAAAATCATCTGGGATGTAGGGATTGCCTCTCAGCAGCCTGCCAGGGACCTCAGACACCCAGCATTTATTTGTGCCTGAGAGTTTACTTTTGCAGCTTAACTTTGCAAGAAGTGCCTGCCAGACCTCCCTCTCTCTGCATCCAGCCACTGCCCACACCACCACAAAAATATTCCAGTGCATCCCAAATGAGTATGTAAAGTGCACCTTTGGAGACCCGGGACGTTAATCTTCCTCTCTTCATTTCAATGTCCTATCTAGAAATTGGATGTATTCCGTTTTACTGGCTTTTTGTGCAGATAAATGCTCCCATGATTAACCAGTTAATAATTGCCATCGTGTTATGCTGTCATTGCCGAAGGGAAGCACGACAGTGTAATATATAATGGGGCATCAGCATTGCTGGCTGGACCCTGAGACAGTTTCATTTCACGCTTTCTAATGAGAGCTGTCCATCATGCTGTCAAAAGCCTACTTTGGACATTTTCCAAATGGGAAAATTTAGAAATTTGGAAAAAAAATTAGGACTGGAGTGCTGTTACAGAGGTGCAGCCGGGCAAAATGGGCATCCACAGCAGAGTCTGCAAACAAAGCAGATGGTCTATGGAGAAATACTCCGTTGCTAAAGACCAGTTTATAATTCTCTTTAATTTCACCACATTTTCACCATTACTGGTAGCTGCTCGATGATTGCAGAGCAGTGCATTTTCCTGTGCAGGGACAGAAAGGCCTCATCTGCAAATAAAGCTGTTATGTTGGTCTAGTCCAAGACATCCCGTTAAAATTAATTAGCTGATCATCTGCAAAAATTCTGTACAGTTGCTAAATAAATACATAAGATAGCCTGTGACCAGGGCACATGTAATTCCACCCATTTAGGTATGACCTGCCTGAACAAAGGGTTCACAAGTCAAAAGTCTCTATCATTATCAGGCACATAAATGGCCTAGTAGTCACATCCGTGCACCATAAGCAAAAATATATTGTTGCAAGATATTTTAAAAGGAAAATATTCTGAGCTAATCAACAGGTGCACTGACTAAAGGTTATATATATATATATATCTATGAATACAGGGTGGGAAATCAGAGTTTACTCAGCCCTCTGAAATTCCCTTTGTGAGCTCACGTTTGGGGTAGTAGAGAGGTACTGAAGAAACCCTTGCAGTATTGCTGCAACTGGGCTACAAAGCAGCAGAAAGAACATCTCAAAGGGAAATGGTCTTGAATTGTCCTAAATGGAAAATATCTGGGCTTTGTAATTCATATGTTCTCCATACAGTCATTTAATTTATATTACTGGATGATTTATCTGTTTATATGTACACACATATGTATTAGCTCTGGGGAAAAAAAATAAAATCTTAGAGGAGAGAGGCTCTGGATTGAGAATACCGCCCCAGCCTCACTTTTATTGGGGGTTTTGGCTGCATTGAGGAGAGTCTGGAAGTTGTGGGAAGCTTCAAAAGCAAGAAGATAGTTGTAAGAGGCTCTTCATTGATTCTTGGCAATAAATAGCCACGCCTGACATGATCAGTGTCAGGCATATCCACAGAGTTGGGTATTTATAGAGTGAAAGGTTTTTCCTGGTATAAAAGCCAAAGGCAGTAGAGCAAGGGTTACTGTGGCAAATGGAACTCTGGAGCCTTTGGCTTTCCTCCCTGCTGCACACATGTAGGGGGCTCTGGTGTGACTCCTAAGTGGCACTGCAGGGACTTGTGGACATGTAAAAACTCCTTTAACATGTTTTTTCCACCTCTCCATGAACCCACAGTTGGTATATTGAGCACAAAGTAATGTGCACCACATGTAGGAGTATGGAAAAGCAGAGGGACACAAGTAACCTGGAGCAGGAGGGGAGCAAACAGAGCTGGGAGAAACTGCCCATGTCCCTGCTGGCTGGCACTCCACGTGCTGCTGTACCTGAGGTGGAAGGTGGAACGCAGCCCTCCAGGGGTCTGGGAGGAACTCAAGGCTGGGAAGCAGGTTCTAGATACAGTCAGTGCAGGGAGTCATATTCTGAAGAGCAGAGTGGGGAAAGAAATTAATTATTGACAAAGGAAATTGTCATAGCTGGTGGGTTCTAAAATCAGATCCAATTCTGCATTGCTCAGCTGGGAACTGAGTGAATCTATGAAAAAAAAAGTGTCAAGTTACTGAATCTAATCTTCTTCCAGGAATCAAGCTATGCCAAGAAGCAGCCCTGTCCCAAAAACAGCTCCACGCCTGCTCTGATGCCACAGGAATGAGGCCCACAATATTTTATTCTTTTTTTCCAGCAAGGACTGGTTTGATCCTTGATCATCTGAACTAGTGAATGGCTTTTGCTATGGGATGATGAACCCAATTAAAGTGACATCAACCCTACACGTTTTCATCCCATAAGGTAAAAGGCAACTCATTTCCATGCAGTGGCCATGGCACTTTCTTCTCCTCATCACACCATTGCACAGTGATGCTACAGCCAGGTCAGTGTTTCCTCTCACGCAGATGCTGAGGATGCTGGAAGATTGTCACCCACCTTTCCAAACCATGATTTCACAGGAGCTGTGGTATGAAATTCTGGTGAAATAGTCCTTGAAAAGTAACCACCTGCTTTTTAAACGGCTGGAGGCACATCTCTGCTGCTCCCCTGTTTCAAATAAATAGACCTATTGTGGAGAAGAGCCTATGGTTCACTCACACGCCATGAAGTCCCACTGAGACCAAACCCAGCGCTGACTGTCTCGGTTCACACTAATGATATCATTAATTGCTTGCTCAGCAGTTGTGCTCAGAGCCCACCCAGCGCCCATCACAGCTCCAGCCCCACGCCAGCGCCCCAGGCCACAGCAAACAGTGGCAAATGTCATGTTGGCAGCCACAGTGTTGTCACTGGGGCTGGAGACGGACCCTGAACCCCGGCAGGCAATGGAGGAAAGTGCCTTCAACTCCACATAGACTTCTGCTGAACTGTCAGAGCTGTGCAAACCCTTTGGGAGCTTTCCAAGCCCTCGGCAGCTGCCCGGGCGAGCAAAGCAGCTGCAGTGCCCTTTCCCCTCCCCTTTCCATCTGTAGCAGAGGCACCAGGTGCTCCCCAGCCCTGGGGAGAGCAGGTCTGTGCCCCTTTAGCGGGTGTACCCTGCCCTCTTCATCACCCAAGAAAGCACTGAGCAAAGTCCCTAAAGGAATCGCTGGTTCTCTCTCCACTGTCTTTTGCCAGGTCCTTACTTTGCAGTAATTCTCATTCCTGCCTGTGCCAGCATAGCTAATAATTCTCCAAACAGCACTGTATGGAAAGCTTTACTGAAATGCAGCACCCACTCCACATTTCTGCCTTCTAGAAAATTGCTTACCTAATCCTGGAAACTCAGTCGTTAATTTGGGCTCTTGTTTTTAATAAACTCCTCTGCTGCTGTTAGTGCTCACAACAGTCAGAGGCAGCCACAGCATCTGATGTGCCTGAATCTGTCTTTTATGCGTGTATCTGAGGCATATTCTCCAGCGGCACCTGAAATCAGATGGTGGGAATGTATATTCTGCTTTCAGCTAATAATTGAGAGGCTAAACCTGCCTGGCTGCTGAGGACTCAAGGGAAAGGTTCAGAAATTGGCTAGGAGCTTCCTTCTCAACTTTCATCATAGCAGCTCCTGAATGTTTCATCATAAGAAAATTTGATGGCATGTTTATCTGGCCACAAAGATACCCAGTTTAAAACTGCAAAATCAGTTCACCAGCTGCATCAGTTACCTCTTGCTGGTGTTGCTGCAGCTAATTCAGCTGACTGGGGTTTCATCACTGCAGAATGAAGACATGAACAGGCAATGCCCAGCCCCATCCTTGTCAGAGGGAGCTTACCTTCATCATCTGCTCAGCAACATACCATATGCTCAGACTTAGGGCTCCAGCTACAACAGGGTACTTCAGAATTTAAACCCAGGCTGACCAAGTGGGCATGACCGTGGCCAAATTGCCTGATATTCAGAACCAGAAGAAAAATTCTTTTTTTTTAAACTATGTCTTCAGTCTATCTATAACGCGGAGTAGAACCTACTCAATTTAAACGTCACAAAACCAGCGTGTTCTCACTGCTGCTGAACGCAAACCCAAATCCTGCCCTGATTCAAGATGCAAATCTGAATTGTAGCCTTGATGCCCAATTGGTATTCTCTCTGTTTTCTCCTTCAGTGTTGGTCCAGTGCTCAGGCAGAGCTGCTGTAGCACCGAATATTCCTACCACAGAGAAGGGTTCATTTTGCTTTTCTCTCCCTGTGGACTAGCATGTACTTCTCAAAGCTGCACATCATTTTATTAGTTCTATTCCCAGTCTCCAAAACATGGAGCTTCTTTTAGATGAATGTGCTGCAATTTAGTACCATCAGCAAACTGCAATGAAACAGCGAGAAACACAGACCTAGCAAAAATCCCTGTGGAAACCCACCCACAGCCCTTCCCCAGCACCAACACTTTGATCTTTATCATCCCTGCAGCACTTTAATTCGCATAATCTACCCTCATTTGTAACCCACCTCATTTCCTAGCCTCGGTTCATGAGCTGATTTTGTGTGTTATGTGTTTAAAACACTGGCTAACAATAAATGTTTGATTTTTTTCAGGGGTAGCACCTTTGTGAAATATTTATCATCGCTAGATGTCACTGTAATTTTATTCTGTCTCCAGCCCTACTGAGCCAACGTGATTCCTGGGCTCTAGTGAGCTCACTTTAAAACCCTTTTGAAGAATTTATTAGTGATCAGAAAAACACCCAGCTGCTACCCTGAAGGAGGCTCTCCTGGGGTGGGAAGAGAGAACTGGGCTTTTGTCAGGCTGTGGTGGTGTGAATAATGCAAATCCACACAACTTCAGAGCCAAACGCTCACGTGTGTGTGTGTGTGTACATCACATGCAAGTCCTGATGATTTTATGGTGAGTCATGAAAGCCCTCTGGTGCACGCCTGCGTGTGTGCACAGACACCACGGGCTGTGTGCTCCTCACCAGGGCTGGCACGTCTAGGAGGCCATTGCTAACTGCAGATTTCCCAGTGGCTTTAATGACCAAACACCCTTAAAATTTTGCTGCTGCTCTTTAGTGATGCTCTCACTTCTTTCCCACACACACAGCCCAAATTCCTTCACTGTCATCTGAGCACTCCCACCTCCTTGCTTTTCATCTCATCATCCTATTTCTACTGTAACTTCACTTAGAATCATAGAACCATTTGGGTTGGAAGAGACCTTTAAGATCATCAAGTCCAACCATCAAGCCAACACTACTAAGTCCTCTGCTAAAACAGATCAGAATCTGTCAGGGTTGGAAGGGACCACAAGGATCCCCCAGTTCCACCCCCTCTGCCATGAGCAGGGACACCTCCCACTAGCTCAGGCTGCCCAGAGCCTCATCCAGCCTGGCCTTAAAGACCCCCAGGGATGGGGCTTCAACCACCACCCTGGGCAACCCATTCCAGGGTCTCACCACTCTCACGGTGAAGAACTTCTTCCTCACATCCAGCCTGAATCTGCCCACTTCCAGCTTTGCCCCATTCCCCCTCGTCCTGTCACTACCCGATACCCTAAAAAGTCCTTCCCCAGCTTTCTTGTAGGCCCCCCTAAGATACTGGAAGGCCACAATAAGGTCACCTTGGAGCCTTTTCTTCTCCAGACTGAACAGCCCCAACTCTCTCAGTCTGTCCTCACAGGAGAGCTGTCACTTAATCACAAAGGTTTTAGGATTCAGAAAACTCTACAGAAGTATCTTGCCCCTTTCACTTGCTTTAAAAGATTTTACAGAATACATTTCTTCAAGAGCAACTCAAATCCAAAGTCTCCATGTCCTGAATTGTTGATTTCTCCATTATACTCAACCTTTGGGATATGACACTTTAAATATTACAGACCACACTCCTGCATAAGCACACGTGGGATTTATTTTTTTCAATTCACCACAGAAATTAATGGAAACACCTGCTTAAAAATCATTTGTCTCATTTGATGACATTATCCAGATCAGCAGAATATGTCTTCACTCTGTACTCAGGGTCCCACAGGGGAATATGCCAAAAGCAGATCTTTCAAGAAAAATCCATTCTGGAGTGTGCAGTGCAGAAGCTCCCAGCCTGGCACTGGCAGCTGAGCCCGAGGAACCAAAGCTCTTTGCTGGCATCTTTTGGTGAGCAATACATTACATTCTACTGTTGACATCATCTCACTTTTGATGAGCCTTTCTAGTCAGGATTCTTTAAAAAGAGCCTAAATGTGCAATAATGCTTTTGGACAAGCATTTTATTTTTCTGTGGAGCCACCAGAGGAGCTTTGTTGGTTCCCAGGAGGTCAAATGCCTTTCATCTTCCGTGCCAGCCATGGCCTAAAAAATCCTAAATTGCCTTTGAATTCTGTTGACTAGTTGAAGCAACACAGTCCTCTCTTTAGAAACTCTCCTCCACATCTCACCCAAGAGGGGACACTGCATTTTGCCTGGTAACAGCAACACACAAATCACAATTTAAGCAGATTTTTAACAGTTTTGTCACTGAATTTAAACACATGTTAAGGCTACGCTGCTAATCCTAAAATATTAGTGGTAACCTTGTTAGTACAACCCCTTTTATGTTAGCTTAGCAACCAGTAGACAGAAATATCTCCTTGTTAATTGGAGACCCATTAGTCCTGGATTAAAACAAATGTGGAGCCCCCAGTGCTTTGGGGGGAGGAGGAGTCGATTTGGGGTGTGTTGGGTGCAGCACCCCAGCTTTGAATGAATCCACTTGTCCAGCTTGGGGCCCCAAGGGCTGCTCTCTGCGAGGGACACTTCCAAAAACACCAGCTCTCTCGTTGGGTTCCTCTGCCAGGAACAGCACTGGAGAGGCTTTCATCAAAGTATGTGGTAAAAAATGTAAAGAAGGGACAGAGAAATCAAAGGATTGAAGTGGCTAACTAATGACATCCTGGATCTACTTTTATATATAGCACACTCTCTTAAGAAATTGCATGAACTCTCTTATTTGTTTTGAAGGATTATAAATTACTTCAGAGTCTGTGCACCCATAAAAAGTGCTGAAAGTGTTCAGTTACAGATGTGACACATTTAAGCCCCATTTGGACATGGGCAACCCCTATAGATAGAATTTCTCTCCAGGTCATTGACTTGCTTCAGTATAATTCAATTAAATCAGGGACCCTTCCAACAAAATCCAGCATAAGCCATTGTCTATCCAGCATGAGGGATTGCATATTAAGAGTTAGCACATGTTTCATCTGAAAAACAGATTAATATTACATGGGAAACAGTTCAAAATGAGACTAAGGTTATGTGGAATACCCTTACGTAAACATTACTGTAAATCATATTTTTAAACAGATTTAATTTTTGTTTACCCAGAAATACCCCAGAAGACTAACTTGAATATTGCAGGGCTATGAATTCATAGCTGAGATGAGTTAAAGCAGATGGTGAGCCTATGTGGATGCGCTCGGCCAGAGAAAATGTAGCCATAATTGGATTTATTTTCATTCTCATCTACTTTGACTAGAGGAGAAGTGCTGGTGAAGTTCCTCAGGCAGACGAGCCCTGAGGTCAGGGCTTTCAGGGAGCTGCTGGTTTCCTTCCTCTCAATTCTATCTTGAAAATTTGCCTTAAATGCAAAAATAATATTAGGTGCTCATAAATAATAGCAGGATGGTACCTAATCATCACTTCTAACCTGGATCCTTGTTAAGGCAGCAGCATGCCTTTTCCTCCCAGGAAGGGGCTGGTGATACAAGTTCTGACTCGCCAAAGGATGTGTGTGGTGGTTGTAAGCACCCCAGCCAGAAAGGGTGAAGGGGTTCACTTCTCTCTGTACCAACTAGAACGGGTGTAAACGTATCCAGTGATCACAGGAATATTGCTGTGCAAACACATAATAAATGCAACTCTCATTTCCTTATGAATTATATGTGGTGGGCCACACATATGACTAGCTGGGCCACACGTTGCGTTGGCCAGCCGTGCTGAAACCTGACAGCCACATCATCACAAGCCTCAGTTTCCCTTATGATTTCCTAAATGTCCTTGCTTTCAAATCACCCCAGCAATTCATGAGTGCAGCATGGACAGGAGCTGCTGACCAGCTGCCAGCGACCCATAGCCAAGCTGGCTGGCTGGCCACGGGAGCACGTGGAGATGCAGGGCCACAGAGGCAGATGGTGCGTGGGGAGGGATGACCTGCCTGTAGGTACACCTCTGATATCTCTTTGTTTCACCACATTTAATTGATGTTTTAATCTGAGGAGGCCTGGCTGGGTGAGGCAGTGCCCAGTGAACGGAAGGCTGTGGTTGCACGCTGGGGCATGGGGAGCACACCACCAGAGATGAAGTGCTGCCACGCATGCCAGCCTTGGCCCCAGGTTAGTCATTCACATGATTGCTGATTTGTTTGAGCAGAACCCAAATACAAGTTCACTTCTTCATCACTACAATAATTATTTTTTCCACATTCAAGGCAGTGAGGAGAGCAATGGGAAGAGCCCAAGCTGGCATCTGTGCTGAGCCTTAGTGTGGGTGACCCCTCCCAGAGCCTGCCTGGGGGAACAGCTGCCAAGAGCCCTCTAACACACAGATGCTGCTTCCTTTCTGCATTTCTTTTTTTTCAAACATGTCCTCAGCCATACTTACCTACCTACCTACCTCTGCTATACATTGGCAGTAGCCTGCTCTTGCAGGCTGCACAACCTATGCATTCAAGCTGACATTAATGCTGCTTGTCTAACTCTTCTACTTGGCACAAAGTCAGTTTATATTCTTGCACCTCACCCCAAACCTTTCAGCTTCACAGAATATTTCTTTTTGTATCCTCTAATTAGCAATTGGCTCTTCAAAGTATTTCTACCTGGCCTAAATTTCCCTCACTAGACATCTGCAAACTAATCTTCCTGTGTTCTGTTTCAGCAAACAGCCAGTCCATGGGTGCTGGTGAGTGCCTCACCACCAAGAGCTGGGTAGTGGGACATGGGAGGCTGCCCTAAAGGAGAGCAGGATTTGGGGGACAAAAGACTGCTTTGGTGATATTGCCTATTTTTGGTCTCTGCAAAGCATCCTGGGTGCTGGGTATGACTAGGAACTTGGGGATGGCAGAGGAGGAACATAGGTCTGCTTGGACAACTGCACTATTCAAAGAATAGAAATAGTGTCCCTGAGCAAGATGAGGAGGTCTGTAAATTCAGGTTAAGTCTGTTGCTCTTGAAAGGCTCAATATTTCCATCTGTTTTGTGCACAGGGTTCCTGGACATCCCAAGAGAAGGCATCCTCACCTCTCATCTAACTGCGAATTCCCAGCAGCCACTAGATGTCAGCACGGCTTTACTGGCTTTCTGCTCTGCACCCAGCTGAGGGCCCGAAGAACACGGGGAAATAATTAATCATTCATGATGAAAAAATGATTCTCCTATTACAAAGAACCCGGAGCTCGGAGAAGGGGGAAAGTGACCCAGACTTCTGCATCTGTGTGTGCCCTTCCTAGGAGTATTCAGGCAGAGCACCTGTACACATGGCTTCAACTTCTACCTCTTGGTGGCAGAAGGATAGTTTAATGTTGTGATGATCAAGTGTCTCCAGTTAGGCAGGTTAAAGGGAAAGTGACCCAGACTTCTGCATCTGTGTGTGCCCTTCCTAGGAGTATTCAGGCAGAGCACCTGCACACATGGATACAACTTCTACCTCTTGGTGGCTGAAGGATAGTTTAATGTGATGATCAAGTGTCTCCAGTAAGGCATCAGGTTAAAACTTTCTGTTGTTAATCTATTTATTGGAGGCCACTTACTTCTCCAAGCTTGCTATCTTTAAAGTTATCCCCCCCACTTAGTAATCCTGCCTGGAGAGAGGCAGCTAACAGAGCAGCATCCCCTGGGCACTAGAGGGGACAAGGAAGGGTTTGGGGATGAGATGAACCAAACGGCTCCACATGCCAACAAATCAGCAAAGACATTTCTGGGAATAACTCTGTCTCCAAAATGTGTGAAGCTGTAGGAAAACAAAGAGCACCAGTGATCAGTGCAGCTGACACATGCATTTCCATTAGCCTTCACTGGTTAATTATTAACCTGTAACCATGCCATTCATAATCTGGAGGATAAAGATTAGAAATTGTGTTCATAATGCCACGAGGCTCCACTTTGTGTCTCACCTCACAGGCACAAAGTCACACAAACACAGCCCCAGGCAGAGGGGGGATTTTTGGCAGCCCACTCAGGCTCTCTGAGCACTGGAACCCAGTCACAGCACCTCAACCTCTGCCAGAGTAAAATGCAGGAAACCTCCCCAGATATGTGCTCATACACAGGATACACATCCTACTAAGTACCTGCTGAAGCCTCCTGTGGTGGTGGCACATGTAGCATGTCAAAGCCTAAAAAAATCTATCTTTGCTTTTGGTGATTCTCTAACACTAAGGAACTTGTGCTAGCTCATGTGTCTGTCTGTTAGACATAGAACTTAAGGTCTGGCCTTTAAGATATTTAGATAATTAATTGAGCAGAATTCTTTGCTTTTTCTTAAAATCCCTGGTCTCCAGCTGTTGTGATTTTTTTGAAACACAGATATTTTCAAGTCCAACCCCACTGGTCTAATACTAGCACAAGCCCAAATACCTGCCTGTTCTTTGCTTGTTAAATTCTCCACCCAGTTAATCTCTTTAATCATATCATCCTTGTCCTGTTGTTTCACTTCTTTGGGGCCAAGAAGCCAAGTAACATAAATATAAAATTCCTTCAAAAGGAATGGATGTCGATACCTCAGTTCCTAAATCATGCAGTAGTGCAGCAGATACCTGTTTGGCTTTGGATAAGCCCAGAATGGCATAAATTACTGTGAACAGGGGTCCCTTTCTGAATACATTTCCTCCAAGATTTCCACACTAAGTCTTAGCAGGATGAAAGTGTTCAGCTCCCCATCAGCCCCAGTTGCATCCCATTTCTCTGCTCAGAACTACAGGTATATATCCCCCAGCAGTAACTACTGGAGGTGCTCGTGCCTGCTCGAAGGCTCCTTCTGGGTCTCCTACACCACATGTTCTTTCAATCTGAAGTCTGCTGTCTTCCAAGTCAAACAAAACAGACTTTACAGCTCTGTCTGAAGACAGCCTTTTAAATTAAGTCTGGCATTATTTTCTTTTTTGCTTTATGACACATAATATATTTAACACAAAAGAAAATATGCCTGGCTCAGAACTTCAGCCAAAGACAAAAAGCCCCAAATTATCTCAACTTAGAAATATTACTACCCAGGTTATTAGCCTGAGGTTTAGTTTATGATCACTCTTCCAGCAGTGCTACTACACTTGGAATTAATTGCAGCTTGTGTACGTTCTGTAGAGAAGAAGGTGAAACAGAGTCTGCATTTTGTCACTACTTTGTGCACAAATACACAAAGACCAAAGGTTGCCTATTGTCATTTCTTTCATGCAAGTATATGTCATGGTTTGGGCTGAGCCAGCAGCTGAAGTCCAGCAGCCTGGCCACTGCCTCCCCTGCCCCTCCCCAGGGGTTAGGGGAGGAGAATCAGAAGAAAACAAAAACCCCATGGGCTGAGACAAGGGCAGTTTAAAAGAACAGCACAAAGAGAGGTGAGACAACAACAAAAACTACAATAATGGTGAAACAATAGGTGAAACAAGGAATAACTGGCCCCTTACCCCAGACGCAGCTCTCCCTACTCCAGCCACCAGCTAAGCGCCACCCGCTGAAAACAAAGCCCAGCTCCTGGGCCAGCCCCTCCCTTACACAGAGGGCAGGACTGTCAGTCAGGGATCCAGCACCCCATTGGCTGCTTCGGGTGCTTGTCCCGCTGTGGCCCCGCCCACCTGTAGCTGCTTGTGAACATTAACCCTCTCCTGGCCAAACCCCAGCTTCAGTAACTTTGTAACTGACTTACTACTGGTTCTGAAGCTGATGTAGGTCATCTTTCATTTCACAGTTCTCCTTAGGAAGCAAGTATCCCTCTTTTAGGGTTTAAGAAATTCATTTAAAGTTCAAATTACCTTTTTTGGCAAAATATCTCCAGTCTGCCCTGATAGTAAAAGGTGCATAATCCCCAGGGGGAATGGCCAGTTGCTTCCATAAGACAAAAAGAAGTGCACATCTATCTTTCATGCCTCATTTCCCATAATCCTTTCTTCTTTCTTCTTCCTTCCCACACCACCCTGCTCAACATATAAAAGATCCACGTGACAGGCAGGGAAGGTGATCCTATACCCCATGCCTGCCCACTCGGAGACATAGCTCCTTTGGTTGCTCAGAATCCCCAGATTTGGGCAATAAGCTTTGGGTTTTTTAATTAATTTTTCCCCGCCCCAGGGCTATGGTTTCTTAAGAGGTAGGAAAACTACCATTTTGTTCCTTATCACTAACAAGAGGTGATGGATCCTCCCTAGATATTGATCACACTGCCTGGTGAGAGTGGCTGCTACTGGGGTAACCTCTGCCTCACGCAGTGACACCACCAACATCACCAGAAGCCCCAGGAGACCTCAGCAATCTGCTGTGAACTCTGATTCACCACCAGAAATTCAAAAAAAATACAACTGCAATGGCCACAGATGGGTAATTCCTTCTCTAGTAAATCAGCCAGTCAAAAACCCAGGGTCTCAGTGCCAGGTAGATGATAAAAGCATTTGGGAGCCAAACTTCCCATGACAGCCCCAGTCCCATTACGTTTGGCCCCCCTCAGCAAGTGCCAAAGTGAGTAATGGATGCTGGGGAGGTGGCTGGTGTGAAGGACCTACAGCTGCCATGAATAGTGCAGCAGAGCAATGGCATCTTGCTATTTCTCAGGCTTGTTAGTTTAATACCACTTATTTAACTTGTCTATTTGCATTAAGCCAAACATCTTGGATGCCCTGATGTATTTTTTGATACTTCCTTGCTGTTGTTTTTGATGGTCCTACTTGTGATTCAGCAAATAGTACCTGAATAATCAATATTCTGTCTGGGTGGACATTTTATTTATCTACAGAGCCACCATATGAATTCAGCTGGTTTACTGGAGGTCAAACACTTTTCATCTTCTCCATGAGCCAAAGAAAATTGAAAGATTTAAACTCCCTTTGAATTCCTTTGACTAACTCAAGGAAAATATCTCAGCTTTTTTTTTTTTATTTCAAACTCAGAGGCAGAATTGTCTTCACTATAAATCTGCCTCATTTTGATACACTGATCTGCACATAATGGGTAACACCAAATGTTGAAGCATAAACTGGAAGATGAAGGAAGCTGTAGAAGAGTTACGAATCATGCTGTTATCAATTATCATCCATAGATACACACCTCATTTGGGTTGGATTTAAAAAAAAAAATTAAAAAAATAATTCAACTCCTTTGCACCTCCCTTGCACAACTCTGCAGTGCCCCAGCTTGTAGGGCTGACAGGAACAGAGAAACCCAATGATAAATCAACTGAATAATAAAAATAATACAAATAAATCATAAAAATCATAAAAAACATCATTCTGGCTCTCTCTCATATGCTTTTTTTTTTCTGCTGGGTTCTATAATTTTATTAATTTGTAAGGGTTTAGGGTCAAATTTTCAATTGCTTAAATGATCCAAGATTTTTCACCTAAAAGTTGCATCATTTTAAATGAAAGCATGACTTTAAATCCATCTAGTTAAACAAAGGAATCCCTACACAAACACACTTAGATCAGTTTTGGTGATTTCTTCATAGCTATTGCCTTTGATCTGGAACTGGCTTAAGATTAATTAAAATAAGCCACTCTTTCAATATACTGTGACTTGCATTCATTCAACTAAATAAATGTGAAGAGTGGAGCCATGTTAAGCAAGTGTAGATTCTTCATGTTGACAGGACTTCAAGATGATTCCCAGTTGGATTCAGACACTACTGCCCAGGATCACAGAAATTTCAAACGCACTTGGTTTAATCAGCTTATACTTTATGCAAGTGAGAACTGACTTCTTCCAGTACAACCATGACCTGATCCCCTGGACAAAACTCCCAGAAGTTTGCCTTGGATGGTTTTCAGAGATTCAGTTTTGAGACTGTGAGAGTCCCAAGAATGTGGGATGTGAAGCAACAGCAAGAGCTGCTGGGGTCCCAACCCTGGCCCTAGGGCAGACTCAGGTAGACCACACTTGCACCATGCAGAAGAGTTAAATCCTTCACACTGCGATGCCAAATCCCAGATTTGGCATGAGGAGGTGATGAGCTGCCTCACCCCTTTGCCTCCCACCCCATCAGCCCCAGCCTCTGCCGTGGCAGCTCCTTCCCGCTCTCCACTGACTCACCGTTCACCTCCAGTCATCAGACAGGAAAAATGTGTTATCCCTCCTCAGCTCTCTCCCTCCTGGACTAAACAAAGCCTGTTATAGCCACAGCTTCTGGTAAGGGTTTTTTTTATTTAATTTTTTAGGAAGCTTGAATGATTTTTGTTGGTTTTTGTCTGGGATCCTTTCTCCCCCACAACGCAGCCCATCCTTTGTCATGTGCCAACCTGGACACATCTTTGTCTCTCAATCACAGCAGTACTTGGGCCATCACTCACTGCTCCTCTTTCAGTTCTACAGCAACCACCCTGTTGCAAAGTTTTCTAGCCTGTATTTCCTCTACTGGTTTAAAGGACTATTACAGGCACAGCATCAAAACTCCTGTGAAGTCAAAGACAGACCAACACATACTGCAGCTCCATCTTAGACATAAATCAGATTGGCTTGAAATCACTCTCAGAAATTTGTTTAGCAATGTATTTTCCTGGAGACATTTATATCTTGTGCAGTAAGGTTTTCCAGTGACATACTTGGCACCAATGAGAGAGAAAGAACACATGGGAACAAGTCAATGCAGGTGAACCAGCAGAGCCAGGAGCTGATGGGCGAGGGAGCGTGGTGGACAACCCTCTGAGGTTCCCTCTGTGGCTTCCATGGTATTCTTCAGCTCTTGCCTCATTCAGACACGAGCGTTGTTTTTCTGCACCCTGGGTGTGTTTTCCAGGGCACTGGCAGGTTTTACCCTTGGGCTCCAGCAGGCAGATGGGCACGTGCACACCCCTGCACGGCCATCCTGCAGTGCTCCACCTTTGGGCACCTTTCCCCTCGCTGGGCAAACCTTCCCATACCTCCTCGGTGTCCCTAAACATGTACGTCAGGCAGCAGTGGGTTTGGCTGTGGTGAACAAGGAGTTACACATTTGCAGCATCTGTCAGGGTGTTTGGTTTTGTTCCTGCACTGCTGGCCGAGCGAGCACACACACTGCCTCCCACACTGGTGGAGGACCAACTGTTGCCTCATGGCCATTCCAAACAGTTTTTTTAACAAATGAGACCTAAGAAAATAAGACTGTTGAATCGTTATTGGGCTTTCCCTTGGTGGGGAAGCCAAATCAGCTCTTGGCTTTCACGTCTCCATTGCAACACTGCATGACCTTGCTGCTTGAGCAGACACCTCTGGTCCGCACAGCGGTGATGAGAGGGGTCTCACTGGAGCACAGAAGTTGTAGGTATGCAATGCATTTGTCAACACTGCAGCAGTACCAGGAGACTGCCACAAGGTCAAGACAGAAGTGTCCAATATAGATGTAACCAGCTGATGTCAAGCAGCAAGGGAGGCCACCACAGCCAGCAGGAACAGGCACGGCCACACAGGATGGAGCCCCTGGCTCCCTACCAATGGCACTGCTCCACATGGCTTTTTCTGTCCTTAAAATCTTGAGTGAATGAGTTTCCACTTCCAAGCAACTGCCAGGTAATAACAATTTGTTTACTACCAACCATCTGACACAGAGGTGCTTGGCAGTGCTGTACAAGAGTACCAGGGCTTCTCCTTCTGTCAGACCCCAAGCTAAAAAGAAACGATCCGCCTCAATCTAATTTGGCCATGGAAATGCTTGTGAGGCTTTCACAGCAGCCCTGGCCTGCGAGTGATTTGGCTCTGAAGACCTTCAATAGTATTTCTTGCCACCTAATTTTCTGCAACTGGGGTAGGATGACTGGCTGGCAGGCAAGGAAGGGAAAAAGCCAGAGAGGATTGAAGCAACTTCTGAGGGGTGATGAGTCTCGTTTCAGTGAGCAGAACAAGGTGACCTTCATCTTAGGAGCTTGAATCAAGTTCTTATAACGTTTGGGGTATTTTTTTTAAAGGATGATCCTTTACCATGTTGAAATAGTCTTCCATTGAACCCTCAAAAAACATCTCCTAGTGAGCTGACTCATGGCTTCATGAATCATCAGACATTCAATCAATCATCGACTTTTGGGTTTTTGCAAAGTAGCTATTGATGTTGTATGTTATTAGTTTCTTGGCACCTTATACCAGGCTTTCATCAAAGCAAAATGCTGATGCAATTAGCAAAGGATATCAATTTATGCAGCAATTCACATTATCCCTCAAAGCTTCATTAGCCTCAGAAGCTAAGGCACTGGAGAGAAAATTTGGGGAAGTGCTCAGCTACCTTCTGCAGCTTGGCCCATCTGGGCAGCTCCAGTGCTCCCCCATCCCGCTGCCCTCCTGTGCCAGGAAAGGGGGATTGGGCAGCACCTGGTTCCTCACCATCAGGAGAGGACAACAGCTGCCTGTGTCCAGCCCAGGCCAGCCTGAGGACCTACTCACACATCTTGCACAGGTCAAAGCGGTGCTGTGGGACTGAGCACGTCTCAGCAGCTGGAGTCAGAGCAGCCGGGGGTGTTATTGGCAAGGAAAAAATGAAAATAAAGTTCAGGTTTCCTGTCATCGAGGCACTCTGGAGCTCCTGCTGGAGGGTGATGCTCTGTCACGGTGGCGGTGTGCCCTGACCAACTTGCCCTCTCCTCTTGGTCCCTGCAAACAGTCCTGAGGTCAACAAGGCGTAATTGCCCCATTATTTCACAGAAAAGTCACCAACGTCAGCGGGAGGCAGCTACTGGCGGGATGGAAACCTCACTCAATGGCCCTTTTCCTGGGAAGGTAATTTGGTCTTTACAGTTCTGAACACAACCCTCTCTTTATACCTGTTTCCTTGCTTTTACCAGCAAATATTTGGTCTCCAGGATTTTTGGTGTAGGTTTTTTTTTCTTTCAGCTGAAAAATTTTTATTATGTTGATCCACATTTTCATCTCCCTCTCCACAGTTCTGAATACAAGCCTTGCTCTTGACTGCACAACACAATGAAAGCCTCCAGGTCACAGCTTTTAAAACACTTGATATTGTTTTTTCTTTCTCAGAAGAATAAATAATGTTAACCTCTCTGGAAGCACAGGAAAAATGAAAAGGAAAAGGCTATTAGAGGCATGTCAAACAGATTGGTATTGGGCTTGGATAACTCTAAACCCATTGACTAGTTTGCACAGCTTGACACAAAAATTAACTCATTTCCCAGTTAACTGAATAATGAAAATGCATCACCAGATTTCAAGTTACAGCCCATAGACAGATTTACTGGGGCAGCCATGACAAGGGGAGACAATATTTCCTTCTCCCTGCCCACCAGGGCTGGAGCTGGCTTGCACAAAACATGCTGTACCTGGAGGTGAAGGCTCAGGGGGACACAGGCTGGGGGACAGCAAGCCAAGGAATTGATGAATGAATTGATGAATGTCACTGTTGGCAGGACACGTTACACTATTTAGTGATCTGAGCAAGCTTAAGTATCTGTGGACTTACAGAAAATGAGAAACAGTGACAGAATTCAAGTCACTCGTTCAAGTCAGGTATAAATGCAGCCCTGGGGCTTACCACAGACATCTGGCTGAGTGCACTCTTGTACAAGTCCAGTCCCAGAGACCACCAGCAGCTCCTCTGCCTTCTCACCGATCCCAAGCCCAGCAGCAAAATGCAGTTGTGCATGGCTGGATCCTCACCAAGAAGGTGCCATCTCATTTCCTGGACCTCACGTCCTGGTTTGCAGGAGCAGAAGGAACTTCTCACGCCTTCCTAGGATAGTAAATTCAATTCCCAGCTAGTAAAAGCTGTAACAGCCTGAGTACAATACATTGTAAAACCAAGAATAACTGTTTTCTTATCCCCTCTTTGCCAAGTGGCCTAGATCCTAGACAAGCAAAAAGAAAATGGTCCATATGTTCCTGCATGGAGGTGTCTGACACGTCCCACCAAAACAATAAACATGTTCTGAGGCAAATTCTACCTCTTATTATTCTTTATTATTCTTTCACATCCTTTCATCTTGTTTTAAACCTTCTTGCAATTTTTCAAGATGAAAGTCACTTAAAAAAATTAAAATACAACTAATTGTGCCATTTCACTTGTCTACAACAGCATAAATTATTGTCTTTTTAATTTTTTTAGCAGCTTGGAAAACAGCAGTAATTAGCAGAAGGGTTTTTAAGTGAACCAGTCCATTTAAATTGACTTCACTATCCAGCTTCCTTCTGGCTTCATGCTTGAAAACACAGGCAAGCCCAACTGCTAAAAGAACAGTGTTGTTGCTGTGCTGGAGGTGAGAACAGTCTGGTGGTAGAGATGTTAGCATGGGGCTCTGAAGAAGTTCACCCAGTTCCAGCTCACATGTCAGTGTTATTATGTGAGCCCAGGTACATCTTGTACAGTGAAACTTTTAGAAGCAGCCACGTGCCTGCCCATGCAGATCAGCACCCTGTGGGACTCGTGGGCAGGATCCAGGCATTGCCACGCCAAGGGTCCCACCTCCATTAAAGGACTTCAAAATTTTGGCATGCACAGACCTTCCAATTAATTGGATCTTAGATTTAATTAGAAGACCACTTTAGAGGATCAAGTAGAAAGAGCCCAGTGTGCCCCAGTGCAAACAGGGCATGTCACAAAGCCTTGGTGTCTGTGGCATGGTCAGATCATCCCTTCTGCTGCCTGGGATCCAAAGGAGGAACATAAACCCCACCTCAGCACCTTGCAGAGGAAATGCTGGAGCTGCTATTCACTTTTCTGAAGCTCACAGCCAGGACAGGGGACATAGCTTAGCTCTGCCAGGACTTCTAGAAGCTGTCCTGTTCTTGGGGTTTTCTAAGTAGATGTTTCAGCAGTGTCTGCTGGCACCCAAAGTTTTCACTCTCCTGATCCACCTGAGGGTCTCCGTATAGGACAAAGCAAAGATTACTTCACTCAGAAGTCCAAGACACTTCCTCAAACTAGAGGCTAGGCTGGATTTCCAGGAATAACTACATCAGAGAAGACAACCTTGGTGCCATCTTCAGTTCTCCCACGCCTTTGCACTCTGCCTGTTCAACCCATGACAGGACCATGTACGTCCAGGCACAGAAAGGCTGAGCCTCTCCTGCTGCCATCTGGGGAGTAACTTCAGCAAGAGCCCTTATCATTCTTTAGCACACAGATGGCCAACCATCCATGGCCGGCCACCACATGGCCATCTTCCCAGCCATCCATCACTTTTGGCCAACCACAGTTATACCTCACTGAAGCCCAGTAGTATTTCTGCAGGATGACGAGGACACAAGGTGCTGCGAGGGTGCAGTCATGCTGTAAATCCCACCCTTTCTGCTTTTCAGCTCTATTTCTATGACAGATGGCAGATTGTGACACAACTATAGCATCTCCAGCTTAACTGCAGAACAACTTGCCCTTCTGGCTGCCTAAACTCCATCATTGTACAAGCCCTCGATGGCAACTGCTGTGAAATAATGGAATATTAAGATGCTGTCATTCATATTTCTCTGAATCTCTGCAGAACTGTTAAAAACAGTATTTCTGGGTAAGATTGGAGAGAATAGGTCAGTGATCTAATTAAGAAGCACGGTGGGGGAGTTACGTAGATAAAGATGAAGTAAAAGAAGTTCCAAGGTGAAACATTGAATCTGCCTAGATGGACCTAAGAGAGGGGTGTAAGGGCTCCTGGTAGAGAAGCACTTTAATTAATGCTGTCTGATGGTGACCTCGACCCAGATCCAGGCTGAGGGTTATTATGGGCACAAAGAAACAAACCAAGAGTCTGTTGTCAGGAAAGCACTAAGTGAGGAGAGAGCTCGCTCCAGTTTAACCTCAGTGTCAGTAAGCTGAGATGGTTTTTCTTAGTTCTTCATGTTTTGCTTTGGTTTTGTTTAATTCATACCCACGTTGCCTATTCAGATGTTATGAACAAAGAGTAAAGTTCTGCCAAGGGGCTGATGGGCCTCAAACCTTTCGTGTTTCTCAGGTGAGCATTAGATGACCACAAGCAAAGAGGCTGCTGGTGTTTGGGCTTGGCTTCCTCAACTTGAAATGCTTTTTGCTTAGAATAAACAAACAAGGATCCCTGGCAAGGCTCTGGACAACCAATTGCATGCACATGAAACTGCAGGACTTCTCATGCCGGGGAAGATTTCACAACTCCTCCTGAATTGTGCATGAAATATGATTTCATTTTCAAATTCAAGCCCTGTATTTTTTTTCCCCTTGGCTTTTGTTGTTTGCAAGGATCCAGATTTTAATCAGAACACTGTGTGAATCCCCTTCTGTGTTTCTGGCAGTGAGCATTTACTCAGGGTGAGAGTATCAGTTACCTCAGCTCCACAGGTTTAGCTAAAGGAGAGGAGGTTGCATGACTGCAAGGAGGCTGAATGGTTGGCACCTCTTTCTTTCCTCAGCCCAAAAGGAAAATTTGGAGAGTTAATTTCTGTTCCATGTAATTATGGCTTTAAGCTGGGACGGTGTGTACCATGCACCTGATTGCAAAGCACCTCCATAGCTCGTTCAGATCGGTTCCCACTGTTTTCATCACTAGGTTTACTTTCGTGGAGTGCACGAACAAATTTCTATTTTAAAGAAAAAGAAGCCCAGACTTGCTGATTGCAAACAGCTTCCTAGAGACCCATGCAGGCAGTGAGAATTCCCTGCTGCAGGTCTAACGCTGTCATAACAGCAACTGGACACGTGTCCAGTCCCAGAAATGCCGATGAGGGCAACGATGCTGGTTTTATAAAACAGCAAAATCTTTCTACAGAACGCACAACCTTTGCAGAAGCTGCCAAGTCAGAGCCCTTCTTCTGCTTTCTAGAGCTGTAAGATGACTGCACCAGTGAGAACCAGTCTGGGCTGGTGGCTGGGTTCAGGTCAGTGTCACCAAGTTAAGCTGTTGGCACCCCTCTGCCCATGTCAGTCATGCTGACTGGGCCAAGGCCATCTCCTGGCACCTTCGAAAGGCAGGGTTAGGTTTGATGGGAGATGTCCTGCTGTGCCTGGCACTGGGGACTCCTCCCAGCACGCCAGGACATGTTCCCATCCTTCTCATCATTTTCACCTCTATCATTAGGAGATGGGAACCATTTCACCTGTCCCTCTTGGCAGAACACATCAAGGTGATGCTTCCTCAAAATACCAGTCTCCCCAGATGCAGTTCAGCCATGGAAATCCCTGCTTTTCTTCATATTCTCCAGATGGTTACCTCCCATTCCACTCCAGCCTGATTGTCCTCTTCATCTAGCACCACAACAGAAAAAGAGCTAAATCATCTGCGTGTCTCCCTGTTAATTCTTACAACAATTAGCTTATTGGAGTTAGAGACTAGAGCTCAACTACAGAGGAGCTGTTTATGCTGGGTAAGACTAGCACGACCTTGGGGATTCTCAGGATTATTCTTTTCAATACATTGCATCTTTCCTCCCAGCCCAAAGCATCTCTGTATGCGAGAGGATTTCTTGCTAAAATTCAGGTGTAAATATGCTGTAAATATTTAGCACAGTGCAGCAAATTATTTCATTAATATACTGGCAAAGAGCTGCTGACTCTGATGACTTTCTGAACAGAGTTATCCGAGTGGTCACAGCCAGACAGGCAGCAGCATGTTTTGCTGTCTGAAGGGGGATTTGTACCAACGAGTGTTGGCCAGCAAGTCCTGCCCCCAGGTCCCCGTGAGCACCAGCAACACTCCTCCACATAGCCCACAGGCGTGTGCCCCAGCCACACCTGCTCTTCACTTTTGCCCCTGGTCCCGAGTCATACTGCAGTCTCCAAAGGGGAGAAAGAGAAGCTTTGGCTGCTTTAGGATGGGAGAGGGTAAAAAATGGGAAATGCTCATGGGAAAAAAAATCAGCAACCAGCTCTGCTGCCTAGAGGGAACTGGATTGTCAAAGTCACCCTTGACACAAGCAGAGAGCAAACAGCTCGATGGCATGGAGGTGTGATGGGAGAAACACTCTGTCACTGTTGCTTCCCAAAAGATACCAGCAAGATTTGGCACAGAGAGATTTCTGTGATGCTGAAACAGCTTGTGTGACAACCCACAGGGAACTCCAGTTCATTAGTGTGAAAATTAAGACACTTGAATTAAATGCTTCAGTATTGAAAACCTAATTACTGCACCAGGAATTTGTTATATGTAGAAACATCCATTGAGAACCAGGAACCAGCCAGGTTACAACAGGGCTTGAAAAGATTAAAGAAGCCATGCCTGAAGAGCCTTAACTTCTCTGTGCAAGTATTTGCTTTCTCTCTAGGGCCTCCTGCAGCAGTGGCCTGCATTGGCTGTCCTGGTGCAGATGCCCAGGGACCCTGCAGGTGTTGCTGGTGACACACCAAGCATGCCAGTGACATACTGAGTGATGTAATCCAACTGCCCATTCCCCAAAGGAGAGCCAGTATTTATCTTCACTCCCAGTGACTCCACTCCTAGGGATAACTACACTCAGGAGCTGTCAGGTGGAGGCAGCTGTAACATAGCTCTGGTGTCCAAGTGTTGGCCTGCTTGAGCAAACAGTACTGTTGCTCTGGAAAGGAGAAGGCCTGTCTGTGTAGGCACATCACACATTCAGGTAGGACCCTGTCAGGTATCTCACAGCTGCCACAAGATGCAGCAGAGCCAGGATCACTCTTACAGTGGCTGTTCTTTCATGTTTGCCATAGCAATATTGCTTCCACCAGATGTATTTCTGCACACCAAACATCAAAGGAGCAAGGACGTTTCAAGATCAGCCCAAATCAAGACCAAGCAGAACTCTGGGGAACCAGCTCCCCTGGTGATATACATGATCCCAGGAATATGAGACGTTCAGACCTCAACAGAGGGGCAGCTGCAGGCAAACCCTATTTCATCAGCCCTGTTTTTCCTCATCTCCTGCCAGATACACCCACTGCCAGAACAGAGTGTCCTTCTGAACTGATCAAGCCCTATGGAGTAAGAAGAGAAAACCAAAAGCAGTGACTACTTTCCACGGATACCAGGAGATTGTGCAAATGTTTACATGCAAGATTAACTCTTCCAGAGGCCTCTGGCACTTCTAAGCCAGGTTCCTGAAAATTATTTGGACTGAATATTTTCTGCAGGCACCAGGTGTTTTTATTGCAGTGAGCTACACAAAAGGTCCCAAGAGCTGCCTCTGAGCTCAGAGTCAGGAAACATCCCCATCACCTTTTCCTCCTAGACAGAAGGACTCACCTCTTAAGTCATTAATCCCCTAAAAGGCAGAGAGCAGGGTGCAGGCACTCCATACTGAGATTAAAAGTCTCAGGTAACTTTAGAGTGAAACCCCACATTTCCTCCCTTCCTCACAGAGGAAATCTCTGATGCTTAGCAATGCTTTTAAGAGACTTCAACCAAACAAAACCAAAAAATCCACTTCGGGGAGCCCCCTGTCCCTGGATGCAGCACTCTCCAGTCCTGCACCTCAGCACCAGCAAGGACCCAGCCTCTCCCAGCCCAGGAGCCCCCTTGACCTGCACTGCAAAAAGCCAGTTTGCTAGATTTTAGCTTTGGGCTTTACCTGGTATGTGGCACATCCATCACTTTGCCCTTCTTCATGCTTAGGCACGCTTCACTGCCTGGTGCTCAAATTCAGCTGACACCAGTGGAGTTGGGCTGCTGTGCCCTACCCCTTGGACACAGCCATCCATGACAGTGCACACGGGTCTCTTGCTACGTCCCATTTGCTTCTCCACACCATATGTTAAACAAGTAGGCTGAGCAGAACCATTTATCTTCTTGTTTTTAGCATCTATCCTTTTTTTTATTATTATTATTAGCCTTTTCCTATCCTTAAGAACTCTTGAAAAATGCAGAGGGAGCAGTGGCATAACTCAAAGTCATGGTTTGGGTCACTGTTGGTGAGTGGGTGCCTTTGGGGGGATATTTTTTGTGGTAGGTTTTTTTCCTCTTAAGAACAGTGCTTCCCACTCTAACATCTAAGGCAACACATTTGCAACATTTGGGGTGAAGGGACATAAACAACACTATATTATTGCATCAACATGTAATTCAAATGTGACTAGGAAACAGCTAGCTCCCAATATGAACTTTTAACGCCATTATAAGTGATAAAACATTTTCAAAAATGTTCAGTTTTTAAACCTCTTATTCCCTTAATTCAGCTATGCCGAGCATGCAACATCATTACATTGCTGTATATACATTAAAACATAATAATTGTATCATGTTTGCTGTTTTCTCCCATTCATCTTTTTAATTAAATTAGCCCTTTAGGATTTTGTCCTTCAGGCAGCGAATTGAGCTTGTCTGAGAAATTAAAGGCATTAAGATGCTTCCTGAGATACAGAGAAGCCATAACAGTGATTTCTAACCTTTCTTCTGAAAAGGTAGGATTCTCCCACACCGAGGGGAATAAATCACCCTTGGGCCATTCTCAGATGCACATCTTCATCTCGTTTGCTTTGTTGGCTGTGTCACACGCCTCAGAGATTTCCACATATGCTGGTGGATTGGTGTCAGTGCTTGTTGCTGACTGTGCATGCCCACAGGACACCCAGGACAGACAACAATGCCTACTCTCACAGATTGCTCCTATGCTAATTACTATGGCTAAAGGGCAATTTATTTTTTTTCCCATTATGAAACAAAGTACAATATGATATTATTTCCCCCAAACAAAAAGAGCAAAGTAGTTCAGCATTGCCGGACTTGTGCGGGTCTAGTGTGGGAGTGCTGACCTGTGTTGTCCCACCACCATCTCCCCATTCCCAGGGCTGTGGAAATAAAAGACCTGCTTCTACCATTACCACCCAAAGTCACTGAGAGCAGGTCAAAGTGGAGGCATCCACCCCTGCCCTCATCACACCACCCCGTGTGAGAACAGGTCACCCTTGTCCCAGGGTTTTGTGGGATGGGATGCTAAGAAACCAAGTAACCTAAGTAAGGCTTCAAAGTGAGTAATTTTATCACAGTCTCTTAAATAGCACTTTTTAAAGTCAGGTGTTGAAGGAGGTGGTGGAGGAGGTGTGGAAGACACTGGGTAGGATAACATGACAGAGAGCATGATATGCCAACAGAGCTGAACCTTCTCAAACCCTTTTTATGAGCATCCCCATGCTTGCTTCCTTCCTTTGCCTCCTTCACTGTCTGCCTTTATACCAATTGCTGTCATTTTGTTTTCTTCAGATCTTTCATTCTCACACCCCTTGATCTTCGCTTCATCTTTCAGCTCTTATTTTGAAGTTTGAACTGTGTCCTTTTATACAACCAAGGGAGAGTCCCAAATCCAGACAGGCTGGGTGGAAACATGGCCAGAATGTAAAATTCTGAAGAAAAACAGTCTAATTGAAAGGTCAGTTCTGAAAGGCTCTGTATAAAGAGCTACACACTCTGTACCTTCCAGAGTTCTTCTGATTTGTCAGACTAATAGCAAAGCTTGAGCTGGATCCACTAGGATTTGAGAGTCATCCTTTGACCACTGAGCCATTCTTACTCTTCTCATTCATGGCAGTTGGCAAAATCCAAATTCTTAGCTCACAGATTATTTTCCAGCTTGTTCAGTGCTCTTTCCAAAGCTAAAGGCAACAGCATGAGCGGGGATAGAAACTTGGATTGTTTAGCCTATGTATTCTGGGTATTAAACCTGGGGAGACTGTTTATATCACCGTAATTACTTTCACACAGGTTGTTAAAGCCAGATTCATTAGTTTAGGTTGCAACGACCTATACAACATGCTTAAAACCCATTTATCCTATTAATGAGATTTAAAACTCACCTCTTTTCATGAAGTGTCAGTGATACTTGATTTACGATTTGGTCATGCTTTAAAAGTAAAAGCAATTACCTCTCTTCCTATCATAAAAGCCCACTTCCTCAAGGTTGCCACAAGACATCTATAATTGAACAGCAACAGCTCTAACGTTCAGCTGGGATGACAAAAGCATTGGTTATTGAAATACTGCCTGGGAGGGTGTCTGCATACCAGGGAGCACCACACCAGCTGGCAAGTTTCTGCAGGAACGATGGCACCCCAGGCATCTCAGGACACAGTGTGCTGGGTGTTTCCTGGCAGAGCCAACGCTTTCCATTTATGTATCCTAACACTTTTAAGAAAAAAAAAAATCCCAAACACCCTCCCTGTTAATTTCCTTGCAGAGCTAAGATCTTATTTTGAACACCTTTCCTTTGAAGTCTGCATGAATTTTATTTCAAAGGAATTTTCTTTGAGCGTTCCTAGAAATAGGATGACTACATGATGCATAATAGGCTTGGATGTTGCATCATTTTGAGAATCCAGCTGGCTTTCAAAACATAGCCATAAAAAGGCTAAACCAGGCAATGTTTTGTCCTAGAAAGGATTTCAGAACCAGTCTCTTTAGGAAAAAATGATCAAACTCATGTATTTGTCCCAAACTTGCTGTGAATATTATCAGTGCCCAAATAGTGCTGATGGTCAGATGTGGGCTCTGATTGAAGTAAATGGAACGTGACCCATTTTAAGTGTATCTGTGCAATAATTCTGTGCCCAGACTACTCAACCTACAGCAAAACCAGTGTGTTTTGACATCACCAACATCTGAAAGCTCCCTGGAAGGATCCTCTTGGTACAAAGAATACATACAAGCATTGTAATGACTTTGCTTATGAAAATACAAAGGAAAAAACCCTCTCATACATACCAGGGCACACAATATGGAAGTTATTCCCTCTCTTCTTAGTACTCAAACTGGCAAAATCTGGAGATTCATATACAACTTAACAATTAGAAGTTATTTTAACAGTCACATAGTCAAATTTTAAATACTTCAGCTTAGAAATAACTAACCTTCTGTTCATGTTCATTAAATTAGAAAAAGTGACTATTCCCTTTCTCCCCATCCCTGCCTTTGGCCTCTGCTAGTGAAAAATGGGATTTAAGATCACTGTATTTATTTGATGCTGATGGCTTTGGCTCGAAGAAGGTTGTCCATAAACATCTCCAAGGCAGCCAGCACAAACTGGCCTGATGCAGGAGGAGCTGCTCAGCCTCCTGCAGAGCCTGAAATCAGTTTTAGGATTAATTCCTGTCCCCACATGAGTCCATAACCTTCAGTGAACCCCAGAGTTCCCCATTCTCCTATATCATATGTTTTATCCAACCCAAAACTCGCTGTCAGAGCCCTCATTTGAGCACATTTTAAACTTTCACAGCCCTTTTCCTCACCTCCAGCCACATGGCCAGTCCTACACATAAACACTGCTTGAAATGCAGAGATGGCCCTTCAGCAGATGGCCACCAAACCTTCCCCACCATGGCTTTCTGCCGTGGCCAGCCAGTGACATAACCACAGAAATACTTGGTATTTTACCTCTTTCCCCCAGCTTGCATTGCTAAAAGCACACATTGGACACGGTTGTCATCAGGGGCTTTGTAAAGAGGGCAAATGAATCCAGACTTTTTAAAAAGTTACATAAACAAGTGACTTAAACAAGCTACAAGTTACATAAACAAGCTACAGATCTTAAAACCAATTGTTCATATTTAGTAAGAACTGGCTGACATCTGAGTAATAAATGCAGAGTAGGAGAGTGGGAGTCCCAGGACATCAGCCAGGGATTTGCTTGGTAAAAAGCATCAGGCAGCTTTTACTTCTTGTCACAACCTGCATTCCAGAGGCTGGATCAGAGGGATGTGGATAATACCTACTCTTTAGTCTTGTAAACTATACTCATGTGTGTTTTCAATACATACACACTTAGTGTGGGCTATTAAGTGATGTTTGAGATTATTATTTACTAGTCCTCTTCTAGAACTACAGCAAATTTCTCCAGTTTTTCAGAAGCTTTTTCTTCATGCCATGTGCTTTGTGAGAAATATTGTCTTTGAAAATAGGCCCAAATCATGATAGTTAGTTTCGGGGTTTTAATACATCAGTTTCCACTGCTTCAACTAAGCATCCTCTCCTTCCCACCCCTAAAATAGCTTTCTATTAGATTAGTTTTTTTAGTAACCAAAGAAGCATAACTCCTCGACCTTGGCCGCTGAGAAGATGAGCTGGCATCAGCTCTAACATCCACATGAGCATGTTGGCCACAAACACTCACCATTTAACCTGCATTTCTCCCAGCCTCACACTTTAGAGTATTTGCAATGCAAGCCATTAGGAAAAGAAATTCACCTCTAATATTACAGCCTGCTAAATGACACATAATTCAATGTGTTACAACAGAAGTATCTTTAAAGCACAAAGTAAGATCCCTGTAGGAACAAAACAATAACAAACTTTGATATCACAATTATTTGATACTTGCTAAAATATCTTTGTAGTTAGGTGAAGAGATGTGAAATGACTATTTAGAACACAAATTTCCTGGGAAATAAAAGTGTAAAAAAAAAAAATCAAATCTTCCATGTAGATGTCTAATGTGTCTGCAATGTGTGATATAATTCCTATTAAGTGAAGGGGAGGAAAAAAAGTGATGTTTTATAAGCCCAGCCAAATAACAAAGCAACAATTAGAGATTGTTATGAAGATTGCTATGTTGCTATGCAAAACAGCTAACTGGCTGCTAAAAGGAATTTTGGTTGCATAATGCACCTAAGGGGAAAATTCCAGCCCACCTAAGTTACACCTCTATTGGGTGTTAAGTGAAAAACAACCACCTCTGTCTAAGATGGTGATGGAGATAAGATGACTGGCAGCAAGTTCCCTCACCCAGAAGGCAGCCAAAATTGAAAGGCTGCCACACAGCACAGCCCTGGCTCTGCACCCTCCCTTCCTTTCAGCTCAGAAGCTGCCTTGGCCCTGCCCGAGACAGGGCACGGACTGGCACCTTGTCCCCTTTCCCTGGAGAAGGTCCCCACCACCTTCCTCCTCCATGCTCTCCTGCTATGGCAATAAGGGCAGCACAGGGGCTGAAGGGCTGTAGCATGGGTCCCCAAAAAGCTCAAAGGGGCAGATGAGACAGAAAGAGTCACAACAATCTAGTTACTCTTTTTATTATTATGCACCTTTGCTGACAAATAAAATAAAGGAATGGAAATAAAGGAAGAAATGGGAAGAGAGATAGAAATAGTCCCAGATTTTCTGAGTGAAAAGCATTTTCAGTCACACTTTCCCAAAGGAAAGCAAAAGTCTGTAACCAGGGGACTGACATAAACCCACAAGCAGATAAGCCTCAGTAGCAAGTGTAGTGATCGTCACAAAATGTACATGACAGGAGTCCTTAATTTAGGGAAGGGGAGCAACCAAAATCTATCAGAAGATGGACACTGGACTCTAGTAAATCTAACCTGAAGACTCACTCATCTTAGAGGAGCAAGCAGAAACTGTCCCCAAAGCAGAGGGAGACATGTGAAGGTCAAAAATGTGAGTTCTTCATAAACCCAGAACAGAGTAAGAAACTGTACAAAAAGCAAAAGTGAGATCAGAGTTTACTAATAATTAAAGAAGCACAGTCATATACAATACACAATGACCAAGAAAAGTCACATCAAATTAGCAGCTGAAACACTTGCTATTACTTTTTTCAATACTGTAGGAAGGAGATTGATTGCTTCTTCGTGAAGGTCTCAATCAGCCTTTGTTCATTTTTCCCTCAACTAATTTACATTGCTTAGTCTAGCAAAGAGGACACATTATAAACATCACAACTATACTTCACAAAACTTGAAGGAAACAGTCAATCAGTTCCCAGGTCCAACAGCAACAGAACCAAAAACCCAGCATATTAGGCTGAGTGAGAAACATTTGTATTAGACCTCTCTAAAACTCCCCAGTGACAGGAATATATGCAACTCCTTACAACATTTGAAAAGGTTGACAGCTTTCAAGAATCAAGAAAAACAGGTTATGCATTTGTCTGTGTGCTGGTGGTGCATTTTGAAGCAGATAGGAACTCTATAACCTCAAGAGATACCTTACACAGAAGGCAGGATACAAGGAGATCAGGAAAACTGGCATTCCTCCAAAAAAGCCCCATTTGGGGATAGCTTTCTGTTTATCCACTGCTTTTCCTGAACATTACTCCTGACACAAAAATTTACTTCTGTCTGAAAGGCAGTGAAAACACAATTTAACAAAGACAGTACAATAAGTAGCAGGGTCTTAAAACAGAGGTTTTTTCCCCTGTTATCATCAAGTAAGAGAAACCCTGATGGATACCTTAGAGATTCTTGCTTTCAGCTTCTGATGTTCTCAGCGCCCTTGGGACAGACTCAGTACTCAGCATCTTACTAATGAAAAAGTCATAGAGCCAGAGAGGGAAGTAGCAGAAGATGCAGAGGGTCACGTAAGCCCCTTTGCCAGGGGTGTACAAGCCATGTGGCCTCCTGGCCAGCAAAGCATGCAGGACAGCACTCAGCACGGGGGAGAGGTCAGCGTCGCAGTAGGCAGGCATGTGCAGGAGGTAGCTCTTTAGCCCCAGGAGGTAGTCCTCACCATAGTCTTGCCTTGTGTCTGCTGGAAGGTTCCCCATCAGCTCCTTTTCTTGCTTATCCCACAGGTCAGACGTGCCTTGTATACCTGCAGTAACAACATCACAGGACGGGATGGGGGTTTGGAGCCACATTTTTTAAAAGTCATCTATAATTAATAATCAGGAAGTTGTTCTCCACCACCACCACCCTGGATCACAGTTGTTCTGAAGTGGGTCAGTGAAGAGCAGACCAAACAGCTGGTTAGCTGCAAGTGCTTTTACCTGGAAGAGAAGGGAAACCACAACACACAGACTACCCAACGAGCACACAGCTCACTCACTGTTTGGTTCCCAGCTCTACCTCAATAGGCTCTCTCTCAGCCAAGACAGCATTTTTTGCTTCCTCCCCACCCACCCCACCATGCTGTCCTTATTTATTTTGTGAGTGTTTCTAATCAGTATTTATTAACAGATGTGAGTGAGGAAAGGCAGGCGAACTAAGATGAGTGACAGTGGTATTTTATTAATTAGTTTCATAAAAGATAACATTTATTTGGCCATATTTTTTAAAAAAATAATTTCTCCTCCCATCTACATCATGCAGGAATGAAAGCAGGGGGGTTTTCCAATGCATTTATTGCTTAACTATCATGAGTTAAGCATTGCAAATAAAGAAAAATCTTAAATATTTAAATAAAAATAGCTGAACTTGTTTTGACACAAAGTTTTGATCCAGAAGTCTGACAACAGCAAAGAAAAGCCCTGAAGATAAAACCTCAGGCAAGTATCACTGATCAAACAGGCACTATCAGAGCCCAGTGCCCCACAGGGCCCCTCCCCAGGAAGAGAAGCATATGAAGGAGTGGGGGTTTTATGAAAGAGTATTTTGCTTTTCATTGGCATAAAAATTGTCTCCATGAAGTCACCAGGGTTTGCTGCATAGGCAGCAGTGGGAGTTGATGTTGTCCTCAGGTAGCTGAGCAGCTCAATAAAGAGGTAGGACTTTCAGTTGTGAGGCAGAGGTGGGCAGAGTGCAGAACTGGAGGGAGAGAATCTCTTGCAAAAAACACAGCTCTTAATTTCTATAACCACCACGAAGAATGGGCAAAAAAAAGTCCAACCGTTGAGACTCACTCATGGCTGTTTGAGGATGCTGGGC
>NW_008622347.1:13240-26653 GCF_000691845.1 Merops nubicus | reverse complement strand
GGGAAAGAGGCAAGGCAGGAAGAACTACCCAAAAGCATCAAACACTAACCTGTTCGGAAGCCTGATGGATGAATTGCAGCAACTTTAATTCCCCATTTGGAGAGCTCTTGCCTCATTACACCAGAGAACATGGACAGAGCTGCTTTGGATGCACCGTATGCAGCAAACCTCGGCAGTGGAATGCCTCCTGCAGGAGCAATATAAACAAGATAAAGCTCGATGGTGGCTCTTTCCAGCCTTTATTTTCATGATTTAGAAGGAAGATTATAGCGCAACCAAAATTATGCAGCTCTCACTGAGGTTAAAGATAAGTCAGTGAAGGAATCATTCCTTTCTAGAGGTTAAAAAAGTGAAAGCTGTAAATTAGCAGTTGCTTATAGCAGTTATGCTCAGTAACACCTGATAAGCTACCTTGTATAGCAGAAAAAATAAACTATATTGTGTTAAAATGGTAAAAACAGCTGAAAATTACGATCATTGGTTTCAGAAACACAGACAGTATTTTAGTTGTTCATATAAATAGTGAAGCAATAGTTTAATGCCACTGTTCTTGTTGTCACTGTAACAAGAATTTCAAGCTCCTACTATAAACCATAGTTACAACAGGGCAAGTAATCTCAGTTCTAGCTTTGTAAAGCAAACTTATCTTCCAGTTCTTTCCAGCTAGCTTCAGAAAGCCCAGAGACAACAGTGCAGGAGTGAGAAAAACCTCTGGACAAAGCCAAGCTGGAATGGCATGCCTTGGGCAACCAAGCTCCCCAAGACCCATGATAGAAGCAGATCCCATGCCTATAGTTATGTCCCATCTTCTCCAATCCCAGCAGCATTTGTTCAGATAGAAAATAGACAGTACTTTATATTAATTTCAAATAAATTAATATGTTTGCAAAATAAAAGCTTCCAGGAAATATCTTCCAAATACAGAGATTTCATCTCTGCCAAAACCCAACAGACTGGCACTTCAGCTTTACAAAACTCCAAAGATGCTTTGACTTTAGCATCTTCCTCTTCTTCAGACCCCCCATTTTCTCCACAAGGTTGGTGATATCACTGCACAGAGAATCACTGACAGATTTAAGGGTCAACTCAGCCACCATGGGCTGTGTTGGCACAGCAGGGAGGAAGAAATCCAGTGGGCAACCCTTCTTGAGGTATGTCATTACTTCTCCTGCCTGCATGGGCAGTTGGGCACGTCCTCTGGTACAGCCTCCATTTCAAATATTACACTTTTATGTCAATGTATTCAAATCTTTTAAAAGAAAATACTTCTTTAAAAAGCAATTTTCAAGTAAGCCACTAATATCGTTTATTGGCTTTTGTACTGCAATGACCAAAGTATCACAGGAGCTTCTTGCACGGAGTCATTCCTTTGAAGGATTCAGGCCAATTATATGTTAATTATTCTTCTGTATGCATCTAAATGAGTTTCTATTGGTTTGAGGCAATTGAATCACCTACTGTTTCCCTCCGAGGTCAGGCTAACCTCAAGATCAGTTAAATCAGCTCTACGCAGACAGGAATAGATGCAGCTCAATGAGACCTCACTAACTTCTCTGCTAATGTTTTACCAAAGGACCCTCAGACCTTACTTTAAGAGGAAGCTATTTACCCAAACTAGCCCCTGTGCAAGAACATCTGTGCAAACAGCTATAGTTTAAGCTGGGTCGTTATCAGCTCCTGTGAGGGCAAATTATTCAGCACAGGGAAGCTCTCCATTTATCCCTGAAAGGCTGCTCAGGGATTCATGCCAAGAATTAAGACATCTGCCCCAAAACTCTGAAAGTTCAAGCTTCATTTGAGTGCTCAGAGGAAATGGAGGTCTGTCCTCTGGCTCTGTGCTTGCAAGGGCAGGTGGGCAGAGCAGCACCAGAAAGGTCCTTCTGACAATTCAGTCCTGATTTCTTTAAGTGTCAGCCATAAACACAAGCCTGCAGATACAAAACATACTTGGAATGAAAAAAAGAAAACAGAAAATGGCAGTGTCAAGCCTTGGCTGAGGTCACACCATCAACTTGAGCCATGAACACAAGGTAATGCTCAACAAGACACCTTGGCAATACAGAAACACTTGAGTGGACACCAACTGCACAAAAATATGGGTCCAAGAGGACAAGCAAAGGAAAATTCAGGAGGCAGATGACACAGTAAATCTTAACTGGTCTGAAATCAAAATACTTTCCAGCACCATGACCTCCTACTTCCACCAGGTCTCATTTTCAAAGGAGAATTCTTGCTCCTCAACTGTTTGCTACCAGTTACTGAATTACTTCTGCTCCTACATCTTACCATCTCAGCTGTCCTCCTAGAATAGAAGGTCATTTATAAAGGCATATATATATAGTAAGCACAGGACTCAATTTAGGGGACAAAACTAGAGAGCATATTATAGGCTGTTAAATTAATTTTGTTAATATTTCTTTATTTTATTAATAGAAATACCATTTTGCTAATCTAAGATAAAGTATTTTGTTTATTGTCTTAAAAAGAAATACAAACACATTCTCTTCAGATTCCAGGTTATTGGCAGACCAAGCTCTAGGACTGTGCACTCTGCAAAGAACCAGAGGATGCAGGGGAAAAAAAAAAAAAAAACAAAAAACTACCTTCTGCTCTTGAAGAAAACATCTGCTGAAGAGAAACATGGAATTATCATTGTGCTACTCTAATTACAGTACTTGAGCCCTTCAAGGGTACAGAGCTGGAGCTGTCCAAGTGAAACAGCTAACATTTACTATACACTGCTATAAATGTCAAACCTCATTAACATACCCAGAATATATTTATGCTTTAATTTTAAACCAAAGTGTTTGAAAAAGGCCAAAACTTTAGCTCTAACCAGGTCAAATGGAAGAAAACCTGTCTCTGCATGAAGACAGCTTTGGGGCATCTCCATAGTGTGGTTCAATGACACAGAAACCAAGGCTGTCACAGACTTCTGCAGGAGCATGTTATAGAAACATCTGTGATTTACCACCCACTTTTTTTGACACAGAAGTTAGATAGTTTTCCTGTTGCACCACAAATTTACTTGATGCTTTACTTCAGCTCACCTGCCATGCTGGACATGTTGACCAACCTCCCCTGGGATTTCCGAAGTAACGGTAAGAAGGTCTTGGAGAGCTGGACAGCCCCAAAGAAGTTCACCTCCATGCACTGCCTGTACACGCTCATGGGCAGCAGCTCGCCGTCGGCGGGGAAGCCCAGGATGCCTGCGTTGTTCACAACTCCCCAGAGTCCTGGGGAAAAAGCACAGGGTTGCAGGAAATCACCTCCATACACATTGAACTGGTGAGCTACATGGTGCCTCCAGATTAAAGCAGAGATGAGCTGCAGCTACAGATACACAATACTCACTCCAAAGTCATCACCCTTTTTCCTATGTTCTAAGAAACGAGGAGTCACCAATATAAACAGCCTGACTGCCCAGACTGTGTAGGTCTTTTCCATGCCACACAAGTTGTGATGCAGCCAACAGTAAAGAGATGCACCTTGCAAGCAGCTGCATTAGTGCTCTCATTCTAATGGAAAAAGGCTGTACCTGTATTTTGCACCTTCTCTGAGACTTTCAGATAGGCTTCCTTGACTTGGGCGGCATTGGTTATATCCAGCTGCAGCAGAGAGAGTCTCTGAGAACAGGTCCGTCTCAGGTCCTCAGCTCCAGGTCCATCCTTGTTCAAAACCCCAGCAAACACAACAAAACCCAAGTTATCCAGGTATTTCGCCAGTGCGTGTCCAATCCCAGTGCCACTTCCTGGAAGCATAAAAAAAAAAACACTCGAAAAGTGGGTCTGTCCTAAACCACCATGAAAAAGAAGGGACGCACATTAGAAATACGTGCAAATGTGACCAAAAAGATGATGAAATAAGTCAATGAAATACACACGATAGCAGGAAGAGAGCCTCAGATATGAAGGTTTGAGGAGCTTGACATTTGCATGTACAACAAAAACTGATAGACCATGTCCTCTTGGTCCAGGGCTGATGGCATCAGCTCATGCTCCACCAGTGACAGATTCTAAGACTTGCATCATACATACAGAGGAAATAAAACTCTAGACTGGATTCATACAACCATTCAGACTGAAAACTAATAACAAGTATCTAGGAAATAAAAAAGAAAAAACAAATATTTTCATTTAAAACCTCAAGTGGACAAAACAATTATAGGACATTGAAATTCAAATTGTTGGGTTCTAGTTTGTAATTGAAAGTAGTAGTGTTATTTTATTCAAACATCTACCATCCAGGTCCTTCTGATAAGCACTTCATTGTCAAAGGCTGCAACCAAACCAAAACTAAACAACTGTTTCTTCACCTGCCAAGGAGTTCAATGCTTTCAAACCCTAAAAAACCTCCAGAATGGCATTTTTATGCTAAGCCAAATAGCATCAGCTATTTCACTGATGCAAGTTTGCATCAGAATTTTTCTAATCCTGTCTATCCTCTTCCAAACTTATTCCCAGACTTCATTCATTTGAAGCAATGAACTGCCAAGTGCAGGAAGGACTATGAGAGCAAAGACACAACAATGATCTTTGCAATCACCATTGTGCAATTCCTCCCACCAGGTAACCATGATGAATGTTTAACAAATAATTTGACTGATTCACAAGTCTCTCTGTTTGGCACAGTATTTTGCTGCCACTATCTTAAGATACTTTTAAGTGTTTTCTCTCCTGGTATCTTTTTTAATTCCAGTTTCCATTTTTCCCCATCTACAGAGAAACTTCTTGATGAGGGAGGAAACATCTCATCCACCTGTCCACCAAGACTCCCAATGAAGTGACACAGGGCTCTGCTAGAGACAGGGAAGGAGTTCATAGGGACTGTGCTGCAGTTTTACAAAGGACAATACCAGGAGGAAAAACAGGCATTTAAATTAATGCATTTTTTACACTGTAAAGCAGAGATACATCAGCATGTCCCACAGTTCTGCACCACACTGTCCACTGCAACTGTGGCAAAGAATGCTCCTGGATGCTGATGTGCATGGAGATGTGTGGAGCTACCACAGGGCTTGGCTACCTCCCACAATAGCCATTTAGTACATAAATGTTCAGCTTCCAAACCCACCTGCACGGCTGGAAATCTGAGTGCAGAACAAAGGGCTGGGACTCCTGCCAGGTTTGGTTTTGGTTGTTTGGGTTTTTTTGGGGTTTTTTTGGTTGGTTTGTTTTTTTTTTTTTTTTTACTATTTCCTCATTTGTGAAAGAGCTGCAATAATCCCTACTTAAGCCTACCAGGAATTTAGAAGTGTTGATCTGTGATCTTATCACACTGAGCTGGATATTATCATAATTATTCATCAGCCTGCTCCTGCACTCAAAATCCATAGTCTGGAGAATCTGACTGCCAAAGGGACTCATCTTAATCACGCTAGATGTTCAGTTCTGGGTTCTGTCTTTTAAGTGGGGCTTTAGCCCTGAAAGGTAAAAAAGAAAAATAGTTCCACGTGCCCTGAAAGAATGTACTAAATGCCTAGATCAATCAGTGCAAGATATTGAAAAGAATTACTCATGCTCTACTTAATTCTTAAAAAAAAGAAATGCTTTTGGGCATTTTTGAAGCCTGCAGTTTGCTGAAGATGCACCAGAGTACCACATATACCACACTTAGCTTCTTACAGCCCTGACCTGAAAGAGAACAAACCTGAGTTCTTGGAATTCCCAAAAGAGACATGAAGAGGTCTGCAAATATCCCAAAGACATGACAGATTTCTGGGTTTGGGGGTGGGGTGTCTTGCCTTCCTTTTAGTGAAAAACCTGATTTCTGGATCAAATCCCTCCCTCTTCATCCTCCCCAGCAAGTACACAGCTTTTATCAAAGCAAGTCTAATTTGAGTTTCAGACCTGTTATTGAAGTCCAGAGAAACTTTACCCTTCAACTCAAAATTCAAACAGTAGTTAAGTCTCTATGGAGAAGAAATAAAGAATTCCCCCCTCCCCTTGCTTCTGTGTCAAAAATAATTGTGAATGATCAGATGATTTACTGTAAGGAAGGCAATCACTACTGACTGCAACTGAATTCTTACTGAGAATTTATCAGCAGCTCATATGGAGCATCAGAAACACCAAGTCACACATCAAGAAACAAAAGACCAAGTTAACTGGAGAAATTCATCCCATTGCACACAAAGTAACTGAGGTAAGAATTTTACAATTCCTGCTACTTCAGGTCTCTGTGGTAATATAATTTTTAGGGAAGCTAGCTATTGGGTCTACTAAACTCCACCAGAGCATTTGCATGCCCAGGAGCTCCTGTTCAAAGACAGGGAAGCGCTCACTCCCAGCAAGAGGATCAACAGAAATGTTTCACCAATGACTTTAAGACTGCTCACATGCCCACAGTTATTCGTGTGAAAAAGCATTTTGACAACTGGGCACATTTTTCCCTAATCATGGTACCCCAGTGAACTGCCAGCTTCAATAAGTAACGTGCAGCAGCACCCAGCACCTATATAAGGGACATCCAGAGAGAAACAGAACAATATTTGGCAAAACCCAGGGAGAGAAGCTCCGAGATTGTTCCATCCTCTGACCAAAAGCAGCTGTCTCATGAGTGATACATGGCAGCTGCCCAGAGCACAGTAGCATTCTTCAGCCCTGTGGAGCTGAAAGGTGAGGAAGAAGAATTAAAAAAAAACCCACCTTTTTTAAAATAAATCACCATTTCTCATTAAGCACCCACCTCGGGTCTTGTCTAAATTGGAGAAAATGACACCAAAATTGATTTAAAGGCACCTGCACACACATCCTCCAGCACATCCTCCAGTTGGTGTTAGGAAGAGTGCTACGCTCAGAGCAGTTTAACCAAGAAGTGTGTTGAGGAACACTTTTGTTTCCGTTGATGGAGGGTTTGACTGATCGCACACCACTCCGGATTCAAATAAACATCAAGAGCCTCCTCAGACCTGTCAGCTCCCAGAGGTGTCCAAACTTGTATTTCTTCAGGGTAGTTGCAGCACAGGTACAAAGAAAGCACATTCACTTACTGGAATATGCCCAAGTGTTCTTCACTCCCCTATATTGCACCAATTCAATTTCTCCAGAGCAGGTAAGCTATGAGAGTGTGTTTTTTCCAAAGAGCTGCAGGCTCACAAAAATCAAGGAGATGCCCAAGTGCAAGTGCAGCCCCTGTGTCTCCAGGGCTGGGACAGGAGTGGTCCCTATTCCCCCCTTCATCTTCAGCTCAAACAACTGCAGGGAGATAAACCAAGGGGGGAGAATTTGCTGCTCATCTTGTCCTCTCTTAACTTCTGTACATAACCCCCATATTAGTGCTTGCTAGGCAAATCTAACTGATTTCCAGGAGTCCCTGTAAACCAAAATGAAATTCTGCAAGAGACAGCTATTAAACCAAGCAAATTAATTCAACTTTTCAGAGGGGAAAAATAGAAAATAAACCAAAAAAAAAAAAAAAAAGAGCAAATGAATAGTGTACAAAGCAGTTGGCAGGCACTCTGGTTGAAAGGTTTGATTAAAACAGATGAACAACATTTGAAGTTTTAGAAGACACAGGAAAAAAGCCATAAAACTACAAAAATGTCATTCCTGGAACTAAAAGTGGGTTTTGAGTCGATCAGAGTGCTAAGAGAGACTGAATTCATTAGTTCTGCACTTTCATTACTAGTGAAGGAAGTTAATCCCCAATTATTTCAAACATTGTTTCAAAGAGATGGCACCAAACCAGTGTCTTAAAATATATTTATGATACACACAGCACGCACTGTGTAAACACACACACCAAAAAAATAATGGTATATCCATAACCAGTGCAACAAATTCAAGTAAACAAAAGTAATGTATGAATGTGGTATTCTGAGGGCTTCCAGAAATTAATGCCTCTCCTAAAAATTAGACCATTTTAAGTATTTGCATGCTTTTTGCACCAGTTAATTTCACAAGTATGTCCAAAAAGCTACTTGTAAAGATTAAAAGAGGCACTAAGAAATAATAGCAACTATTAAGATGCTTTTCTACTTAATTTCAGAACACTTATTTACCTGGAAAAAAACATCTCTGGCAAAGCAAACAAAAAGAAGAAAAAGAAAATAGAAACCTTTCATAGATACCTAACCCAAGGACAGAAAGTTTTCCAGCCCTCTTGTGAGAAAAGCCAGTTTTTGCTTCCCAGAGCAGGTCTGCAGCTCCTTACCTGTGATGAGCACAGCTCTGTCACCCACGGGGAGCAGCACCCTGCCACCCAGGCACACGGAGGAGACGAGGCACAGGGTGGCAAACACCACCAGCCCCCCGCCAGCCCCCAGCGTGGCCACGCACAGCAGCCCCAGCAGGGCAGGCACCAGCCTCCAGACCAGCATGTTTGCTCTCTCCACTGGGCTTCTCTTGGCCGTGCAGAGCATGGTTGCCCCAAAAAGGATGGTGACGCCTGTGCAGAGCCATCCAAGGGGGCTGCCGGTGAGAGCATCCATCAGCAGGGGTGAGGAGCAGGCTCACACACCCCACCACCAGCTGGGTAAGAGCAGGTATTGCTAAAGGCAACGCCTGTTATATAGGAGCAGGGGGTGGGGCAGAGAAAGGGGACTCTGTTTAAAAGGTTTGACATAATCTCACTCACCCTTGGCATCAGCAAGAAGCAGAAGCCTTCCTTTTCTTACCTTTTATTCCTTCTGCCTGACAGCTCCACCTTCTGAACAATATGCTGGCTGGGTAATGATTGACAGCACTGGGAATGGACATGATGTAGCAAGCACTGGCTCCAGGAAAAAATTAACTGCTATATATTTTATATGCTTAATGTACCTTTTCCTAGGCAGTGAAAAAAAGAACAGTTTCCTTTATGGGAAATAGTTGGAATTCCCTGCTTATAAACTCAGGGTGTAGTTTTGGTGGAACTGATTTTTGCTGGGCAGTGACAAAAATGAGTCAGGACAGGGTTATTTACTCTGAGGTGCAAACTGTGTGGTTAGCACTGGGCTCTAGCACACACAGACCACCCTCCTCTTTCAGCTGAAAGCCCAAAATTACCTTCCCTGCTTTAGTGCACACCTTTGGCCATTTACCTGCCCCACCCCCTGTGAATACCTAGGGCTAATTGACGCTCAGGGGGTCTGGGAGGCTGGGAGGGGTGATGGCTGGTTTCCCATTAAGGGCATTGCATTAAGCCAACACATGTAACACACCTGAGACTGAGTCTTCAGCTGACCTCCAGGGATGACATTCACCTTAATTTTGACAGGAATCCCTGCTTCAATACCCCCAGCAAGTTGGGGGGAAAACATATAATCACTTAAATATATTTGAGAGATTTAACACCTACTGAGGTGGACCCTGGAAGTTACTTAATAACAAAATCCATCCAGCTAAAAGGATTGAAATACAATTTAGGCATATCTAACCCTGTTTAAAAATCCCTGCTAAGTGGTTTGAGAGATGACCCTAAGTTATCAAGCAATCAGCTTCTGTGATGTAGTAGTGTTTTTTCCAAATGAAAATGTACTGCTGATGTCTTTTATTTCAGACAGACACTGGAAGATTGAAGTGCAGGGTGCAAACCTAACGTGGGACACAAGCACATTTCAGTTGCATTATTCCTTTGAGGTTTTATGGCATGGCAGATCTCTTGAATGTAAATTTTTACAGCCAGTGAAAATGTTTACATACCTCTCTAGCTAGTTTACATTAGAGATGAGTTCACCTTCTTAAAGGAACTTTACCCTTGAGGTCTGCTCGTTGTCATTCCTATTGTGAACACTATTCACCCACGCTCCCACCACTGCACACAGTGCAAACTATTTTCACTTTTCTCTGCCACTCGCTGCTTCTTCTTTTAGTAGCATGCTGGTCTGGAGGTCAGTTACACCTTGCCATCCATTACAGCACCTTCTTACAGATTTCCTTGGAGAATTTGGCTTTCTCTCCTTAATTAGTCTTTATTGCATGATGTAGATGATCACTGATGTGCTGACATTTAAAGCATCTGCTCTCACACTTGAGGATACAGCAAGCTGGAGTTTTTGCACAGTGGGATGAGAGGCAGAAGTGACCACCTCCTGCCTGGCTCCCCTCAGCCTGTGGGCAGGGGACAGAGGTGGGCGAGAGGCCAAGCCGTGGTGGCCACCATGCCTGGGCCCTGCACAGCAATCCCCATTTGAGTCTTCTCCTCTGCTCCGTGCTCCCTTGCCATGCCCCCCACCGAAAGGCACGTGCAGACGTGCACATCCTCTCTCTTGTACACTGAACTGGAGGGTGGGGGGACCTGTGGGCTCCTGGGGGTGCCCTATGCATGCACTGTCCACACACCTGCTGTGCGTGCTGACACAACACTTGTCTGCACCCACAACACTGCAGAGTGTGGGAAGGGCTGGTGGGGACTGATCTCTGTCTGAATTTATGGGAATTTATATTTTAAATATAAAATATAACCACTAAGAGCTTCTCTTAAGGAGAAGCTGACCATGTGTTCACCCTGGTGTGTGACTAAAATTGTATGTAAGTGCACAGAAACACACCCCACGAGACAGGTCTCTATCAGAAAACAGAGTATTAGCTAAAACTGGCTGAGACACCCGAACTTGGGGTGCCCACCTCATGAACCCTCTGCACCTTTGCCAACACAAGCAGAGACAGATTGCTGCTTGAGAACCTTTCAGCACAGTTCTACAATGAGGTAAGTTTTATTGTCTCATGGCCACTATCCTTCTTAAGAAAGCATCTACTTTCCTCTCCACCAATTTGGTGTGTTTCCAGTTCTAACACCTGTACATTAACACAAGATTGCAACTGAGTTTGCTTTATTTCCTGTTTTCCTATGCCATGCTCACTCATGCTATGAATATACACCCTTATCTCACCTCCTTCTGACAGTTTTGCTGGAAAAGATGTAGCTCCTCCAAATTATCAGGATGTTGCATCAACATGACATCTGTGTTACAGGGAGGATGGATTTGAGCTAATTGATTTTGAGCTAAGCTTGACCAGCTTTTTCAGAGCTTGCCAGGACATCTGTCTTTTTTTTCCCAGCTTTTCAGAGCCCTCACACAGTAACTCTGTGCCCTGTCCCTTTATGCCCTGGCAATCTACATATTCTATCCTGAAGGCCTGACCACGACTTTCAGTCAGCCCTTGCCAATGCCAAGCAGCAGCACAGAAACAATTCAACCAGCCTGCTGGCTGAGCCATTCTCTTGTGCAGTTACTTACCCCCTCTGAGCACTGTGATCCCTGTGCAGGTTTCTGATGTTTCTAACTGGGACTCTGCAGATCTTAAGTGTGCCCCACCACTTTTCAAGGTCAGTTAAAGCACTGGCATAAGAAGATGCCTTTCATGGAGAACAATCTTCCCATGGTAATCTGCAACATGAATGGCCAGTCTTTACAGAATCTTGAGTCCACATCCAGCTTGTTTTTCTCTGAATTCTACAGTCGCAGCATCTTTCCCCCTGTGTAGTATCCCTGCAGAAGACTTTGCCCAGGACAAACCAAGGACAACTCTCCAACATGTGAGATCTTTATCACAGGCATCCACTCGATGACTCCACATTCTCATTCTTTAGGCACAATCACATCTTCCCAGATACTAATTTACTTCCTTCTTGTTTCTTTAAGCTTTTCTCCTGTCATCCTTTGCTGGCTGTATATTTTTCAGCACGATGGCTGCAGCCTGCATTTTTGATTTATGTTTCTAACACCAAAAAAAAAAAAAGGGCAAAATGTTCAGTTTCCTCTGTTCCTTTGAAATGTGGTGAAGCTCAGTCTGTTCACAACTTCTTGGAAATGCACCACCAAGATCTTTTTCTGCTCTGCCTTGGCAATGAGCACGTTTCTGTCTGTGCTTTCCACAGCTCCATTTCTGGTTCAGAAGTACCATGTGCTATATCCAATAGCTGCTGCCTGCTGATGTTCTTTCCCAGCTGCAACGTGAATTACATTGTCTAGAAGCATGAACCAGTTTTTCTACTTGTCCAATCTCTAGTTCAGCTTCCTCTGCCTCCGACAGTCACAGACTTGTTTCTCAGTTCAGGCTAGAATTTCTCACAGAACCCTGCAGTTCTCCATTTTACTTTATTTTGTTTGCTGATTCAGCTTTTTCAGTTGTGCAATGTTGCTCCTGAGAGCCCAAGTTCCACGTTCTTCGTGTACTTTTGTGGCTTGGTTCGGGCATCTGCATTTCAAGTTCTGTAGGGAGGTTCTTGGCTACAAGGCTTTTCTTGGAAAATAATTTCAGCAGAAAATAGGTTGGAATCTGTTTCACCAAATGAGTCATTAACCAACACAGAAAAATGTCTTTTATGAGGATAAGCATATGAGCACAAAAAGATATGACATTATTTACTTTGATTGACTACAGCTTCTGAGAGTACAAAAACACCTTCACACATTTGGATTTGGTGGGCTTACTGGCTACACAAGCACTTGTCAGGCTTTAAGTCCTAGATGCAGAAGCTATTAAACTTGCACACACAAAACTCCTTCGGGCAAACAGACTTTATTCTTACAACTACTACTGAATTTCTTTCTATACAAAGGTTGAGATAATCCTCTGCCTTCAGCCGGTACCTATTAATGCACTCAACTTGAAGCATATGAATTGTCCCAGTAGAAAGACAAGAAAACTATTAGTTTGCCTAAAGCTAGGAATGTAGCCGAGTACCTTTGTGAATTAAGATCTCTGAACTCACAGGCATGTATTGAATAAGGGCAAAAAATGATTATGTGCAACTGCAAACAAGGCTGTGTAGCCTCTCCTCTGTCTTCAAACTATCTTTAATAGACTCTTAGGGAAAATAATTCCTGTCAAATACAGTATGTATCCATTAAAGAAAAGTAAGAAATACATTGTACCTCTAAGTTACCAGAGAGTTTGTTTTTATAAATATAGTAATTGTGAAGATTTTAAATTCAGAGATAGACAGTAATTCCTGAACATCACTTGGCAGTGAAGAAACAGCTGTAGCTCACAATTCTCGGTGTTCAATTCTAACAAAAGCTCAAAATAACAACAGTAATAATTAATTCTTCAGTTAACTCTCCTGTTACTTTCTCAAGTGTAAGAAACTCAGAGTGAGGAACTTCTGCACTGACAGTCAAACTGGACCTGTAAATCCTTTTGGCAGTACCCATGCAACACACACCTCAGCATTATACAATCTTCAAAAGAAGTAATTGCAGTCTGCATTTCCCACGTGAATCCAATGCCTGCAGCAGCTCTATCTTTGCTTTGAAGCAGTAGGACTCATAACATAATGTGTCATATGAAATGAAGCCATGGGCTGTAAGTCCTGCCTTGGTATTTATTTGAACTCTAATCACCCTTTGTAAATTTTCTGCAATAGACAAAACATCTTAAATCAGAGAAATCATGAAGATTATGAGCACTCCTTTGTATTTGCAAGGGAGGTTTTCTTCTCCAACTCTCCAGACATCTATGGATCTCCAGACTTTCAGGAATAGCT
>NW_008622347.1:515-13209 GCF_000691845.1 Merops nubicus | reverse complement strand
TCTTTCCAAAATAAGTAATTTTTTATTAATTCAATTGTCATTATTTTCCAAAAAGAGACTAGAACCAGAAAACCTAAGGGCAATTAGGTACTCTTTAGGAATTTAGCCAGGAATCATCTCCAGGTTATCCTCATGAGAAATTACACTTGCTTGCCTTTCTTCTGTCATCCAATAATGTGAAACAGCTTTCACAGAACCATCAGTGTTAGAGAAGATACCAGTTTATCTTAGTCCACTTCTCTGACAGCAACAGACTCTTCCCTAAAATTTCCTTTGGTACCTTCAGAGTAAAATTCCAGCCCTGCCTAGGAAAGTAGAGCATAGTAGTGCCCCAATACATGAGAAATAAAGATGTAAGCTATACTCTGGACTGGAAGATGTCTGGTTTTCCAGCTAGATTTTTATTATATCTCTGTACTCCTTTCCTACAGCTTTGCTTCTCTGAAGTTAATGGCAGCATCTGTGTGCCCAGAACACAAAGGATTTCTAAATTTTCCTAGCCCACAGACTGCTCATTTCTTTGAAGGTGTTTCCTGAAAAGAAACTGCAATTTTGCCTGCCTCACTTCTAGACAGTTTCTCCTAACAGACCATAACTACATCAGGGGAAAAAAAATTAAAAAAAAAAATAAAAACCAAAACCAACCAAAACCAAAAAAAACCCACACATACTTCTGCACCTTCTTTCTGTAACTTCTCCTCCTGCATGTCTCCAAACAACAGCACATGGGATAAACATCTGCTTTACATCTGACTTCTTCCACATGATAATAGTAGACCACAAAAATTTTTCAAATATTTAGGTATTACCTATGCAAAAGCCACATATTTTTTATTGTAAACTCATAAATAGCAATGTGACTATGGAGTCAAACAGAAAATCAGGCATATATGGCAATCAAAGATCTGATTAAAGCATGGGTAGACAAACTGAGTAGCTAAGACAGGCAACAGCAGTGATGGAGATGACAACTTCAGCAGTCCCAGCTCGCCAGGGACTCCAGGTACACATGGCAGATTATTAGTTCCCATTGAAAGCTGGGCCCTAGAGCACCTTTATAAATATTTAACCAAGTAGTGCTAACTTGCAGCTAGCACGAACACAAAGCTTTAATGAGACCTCTAAGCGTAATCTAGACTTGAACCAATATTGTCCAAAGCAAGATTTTGACAAAAAAATCCTCAGCTCCAAGTCTATCTGCACTTCTCTCTTTTGCTCCCAGAAAGGAGTACCTTCAAAGTGGGGGAAGTTGCTACATCACCAGCAAGACTTCTCATTCACAGGAGATAGCAACAACATAAAAAATAAATTATATGCAAGTTGGAGCCCCAGAACATGTCTTTGAGATTTGAGCTCGGATTCTGCAAAGGGGGTGAAAGAAAATGGGTGGTGGCATCTCCCCATCATCACTGGGGTCATTAACTACACACATTGCCATATGCCTTCCCTCCCACCTGCAGACTCTTAAAAACGTCCCTGCTTCTCATAAACACAATTCACCTATTTTTAGATTTTCCTCATAGTTACATCAGCTAGTCTTTGAAATGAAAGGCAAAGCAAAATAAGATGAAAAACGAGCGATGATTCAGAAAGCATTAAGTGATCAACCATGACAAAGTGTCACCTGCCCCAAACCCATTCTGTTTGCTGTCACTTGAAGGACACGTCCCTCGCTTCCGCATGGTGAAGCCATGTATTTTTCCTGTTGAGGAACTGTGACCTCACTCTGTGTGTAATCAATGACTTACATTATGATTTTGATTGAATGTGTGTTTGCTCGGTACGGAATGTCCCCGATTCCTCCTTTCCTGCTGCTGATCTGAAGGGCATCCCCGTTGCCTTCCAGCCGTGTTTGTGCTGCTTGTAAACTGCTTGTGAACGCTGGCAGCGAGACCAGCTCTCTGCCAGGAGTGACTTCGTGATAGATGATCCTTGCATGGAGCAGGGAGACAAATTAGATGACCTCTCAGAGTCCCTTTCAGGATCCATGGGGGGTCTTGATGGTTCTATGGCAGGTAGCATTTTAGTTAAATGGTATTTTTTCTTTAGGTAATCCACCAGATACAGAAAAATCTGAGGACTCAGTGTCATTTGTTGTTGCTTTGTTTCCCTTTATTATATTGTCCATCTTAGACATTTTTTATCATGCAGTAACCTTAACCCCTGCCTGAGTCAAAAATTGTTTAGATACAAGCATATCTAACCCCATTAAAATCACTACAACTATCCACACATAAAACCAGACAGATGATTTAATAGGTTGCTGAATGACAGTCCAAATACCCCCCTAGGCCTAAACATTCTGCAACAGCCCAAACCCACAAACACTCTACGTATATTCCTAAAATTAAACACAGATATTCACAGACAAGTAAAGGACAGAAATATCTGTATCATGTATTAAAACTCATACACATCTGCAGAATTCGACCCTGACTTAAAGACCTTCACCTAGCTTTCAGACATGCTAACTGAGTCATGCAAATGAACCTACACCATAAAACTATTTATTTCACTTTCCAGGTGATGTAACTATCAAGTGCAACTTTAATGAACTTCTCCAAGGTTTACAGTCTGTATTAAAATATTGCTCAGCCCCTGGCGGAGGTCACACCTGAACAGGCACAGGCTCTATGGGGATAAGTCTGCACAGATGCCTCACACTAATCATCCCTTTCAGGGGATTCCTTCCTGAGCTGTGCAAAGTTTGTAACTTGTTTTATTAATACTGTAAACTATCACTTGACTTTTACTTTTCATTTCAAAACTGCTTTTTAACAACATATACAACAGCCTTAGGGCAAACCTCTCTCTTGGATGCATTCGAACTTTGCTAGAACCACTAAGGACTATGCAGGCATAGTTTCAAAGGCAGATTTGGGACCTATAACTTTAATTCATCCACCAAATGGAGCTCCAAAATCCATTAAGGAAAAATAACTAGTAACCATCTGTCTTTATTCATCAGGCTGAAAGCAGTTAATCAAACCTAGTGGACATTTTTACTTCCTTCTTTCTCTCTCAACAGCTTTGAACACAGATGCAGCCTTTCCATAATTAAGCTGAGCATAGTAGCTCCTAGACAGATTAATTCTGGAGAGCCTGTCAAAAAAATGTCAGATGGCATAGAGATTCTGTGTCTTGTCCCTGGCATCTCTGGGCTTTTAATATTTATTTATTTACATTTAATTGTTTATATTTCGAATTATTAAAATTAACAGCTCTCTATGGCCCAAGCTCTTAACCCATCACAATGACAGCAGTGTTAGGAGAAGCCATTCTGTGGGATAAGGTGTATTTTTTCTCTCTCTCTTAGAGATGCAATTCAGGATATCACATCATCCCAGTCAGCAAATGTCTCTGGGAACTGAAGTGAAACACAGGATGCAAATGGCCACCAGAAGGCACCTACTTTTACTCGGTGCTGAACCACATCCTCACTACAAACTGAAGGGCAAAAATGTTTGTAAACTCACTGATAGTGCTCTGGGTCAACCTAAAGATGCTCCAAGTTACAGCAGTTACATTTTAATAAGCTGGAATATAATTAGGGAGTTCATGCCCAACAACTATTCCAGACACGTGTTTTGAGGAAACTTGTCAGATATTTTATGCGGTTTCTATTAACTTCATACGGATATACAGAAGTATCCAAAGTGGCTTTTAGATCTTGACTGCTATTATTAATGAGCTCACATGCGTTTTCAATTTCCCTTTTTTGAGTTCTAACATTTTAAAGCAGAGAGCAACTCCAATTCTTGAGCATTTTACGTTTCTTGTTAAATATTCTGGGTTTTCATCTGAAATCTACAATCAAATTTATGGACTGAAATGAGGATTTGAAAGTACCAGTCTATGAGCAATTTTTGCTTCCTTTAAGCTGCAGTTTTAGTTTCTTTTTAAATAAAGTAAAATCTCATAAAAAATACATCTTCGTGCTGTTAAAATTAGAATTTCAATGTCATATAAAAGTTTTAAAGTTCTTACCTTTATAACTGGTTACAAAGAAGAGTTGGTTACTATTACTTTCAATTAAAAATGTGGTTAGAAAATTTACTTGTGCAAAATAAGGAGAGACTGTGACAGACGAAGCCATTCAATGACTAGAAAAAGAACAGGCTTTCAAAGTAAAACCTGAAAACTACACCACCAGAAGTACCAACAGAAATCAGCAAATCCTGGCCAAACTGCATGAGTTGAATTCAAATGAAATTTTAAAAATTACAGGAGTCTTAAACACAGAATCTGTTTGTATACTTAGGAGCATAACTTTGCCTCTCTACGTTTAATTGTTGATATTTTCATCATCAGTCTCCTATTCCCACAGAGAGATTCAAAATGGTAAATGGAAATGAGGTACCCAACTATACTTGGATAAACGGGTAAGAATTAAGTAGCCTTAGTACCTCCAGGTATCAGACTCTGCAGCAGAAAATAGAGGCAAGAGATATTTTGAAGAAAACCTGTGCTGGCATGATCTCTCTCTAAATGCTGCTCTGTTCCCTCAAGAATATTTAAGCACTTAGCTATCATAAATGCTCTAAGAGGCAAGAAAGAATTACTGTTCCCACAGTACACATGAATGAACTGAAGCAAAGAAAGGTCATCTTCTAATTACTAAAAAAATCATAGATTAAAACTCCCATATCATGGCACTCAGTCCTGGACCTGCTGCTTGGACACGCTGTCAGTAGGGATCAACTTGACAGGAAGTGCTCTCTGAGAACAAGTAAGCTAAAGATTGGCAAATAATGTTTTATAGACATCACAACACAGTTTAAAGGTCAGCAGAGAATGACACTGTAGATGCTTATACAGAATTCATCCAGGGAATGAGAGAAACGAGTAAAAAATAGGAGGATGCCTAGCTGAAAAGGTAAGAAGTGGGCAGTGGAGACTGGACTTGCAGGCTCATCAGAAGAGGGTGTTACCTCTCTGCTGAATCAGAGATAAGTGTAGGAGATGAAGACATACGTATGCAAATGGACAGACACAAGTGGAAAAAAAAATTGCTTTTACAAAGGCCAAAGAAAAAAGACATTACAAATCCAAGGGAATTATGCCAAAAGCCTAAGTAAAAAATATTATTGTACAAAGATATTGCCCAGGGGCAACTGCTGACTAGGACACACCTGGCCTCACTGGTGTGATTCACAGAAGAGTTTTCTACTCACAAGACATTCCTCTTCTATTTATTTTTTCTGATATCTTTTTACTTTTTCTGATTTCTTTTTATCATCCCCACTAGGTTCACATCTGCTATCATAAAGTATATTTCAGTATCTCTAAACCCAAACAAAATTACTCAAAACAAATAATTTTTTTTTTTTTTTTTTTTTTTTAATGGCAGGAGTCTAAAAATTCTAAATGTAAGGCTCTTCCTACTGACTCTTTTGGTTTTGAGGGCACAGTGTGTTTGACAGGAACCAAGCTGCCAGCAGAACATGTCTCAAATCCCAGATCTTCGCTCAGGTACAAACTGTACCTGCATTGCAGCACAGCCACGTTTGGCTGGAATCTGTAGGACAAGTACCAGTGAGGTGTGAAGCCAGGTGAGGTCCTTTACAGGATGCTGTTTTGCAGAACTGCTGCAGGTTCAGTCCTGAGCACTGCCTTAATTTCACAGTTCTGGCTGGATTCGTTTCTATCTATCTTTCATACATCTTCCTTGAGTCTCAGTCCAGTTAGAAGAATCTGAGTGGGACTCTTGCCACCCACAATGTCCCTTTTGGGAAAGGATGCTCCATGCAAAACTCTTTGGATTTAACCAACAGAGGTCAGAGAGGAGGTATCTCAGAAGGGAAATAGTACAAAGCTGAGCTTCAGTTCAAGCAGATGAGTATCTTTAAAAGCTAAGAATCATAGAATCATTTAGGCTGGAAAAGACCCTTAAGTTTATGGGATACACGACAGAAATTAGCAATACTGGAACCTTTAAAACTGGAACTTTAGACTCTGTGATACTTTGTCAGCATGTTAAACAGCTACTGCAACCCCACGAGGCCAAACCACTGCCTAGCACTGTGCGGTGACACCGGCACAAATGGAGATAAAACAAATTACTCACTAAAATGTTCAAGTTCACAGTAGTGCAAGCCAGAATAGGAAGAGGAAAGCACAAAGACTTTTAACAAAAAAGTGAGAAGAGGCAACAATTATTTTCATCCATTCTTTTGAATGTCACGATCTACCTGTGCGTTGTGCTGTTCTAAAGCAGTCTCTTTGCAGTCCCTGAAGTCTCTAAAATGCCAGAGAACATGTAAAACTTTTATAAAATCACAACTTACAGTACAGGAACTTAGACTAAGAAGACTTAGCTGAGTGGTACTAAAGGTTTACAGTTGGTACCTCACCTGCAAGTGTAGAGTTCAATGACTAAAAGACTCAAAACTGGATAGCTCCATCACCTAAAGACTTTAGAAAGTACAACTGAAATACAACAGTCATAACTCAGAGGCTGCAAATGCAGCCACAGAACACTTGCACCAGATCAAAAAAATCATTCCAACAACCTTTCTTAGAGCACTGTTGTGCAGCCCTCCAGCAAGATCCACTAAACAAGCTATAGCCACGATTCATGAAGTACATTCTGCAGAATTTACATACATATGTTTAGTTCAGCCTTAATTTTTGTACTAAATATTCCTCTTTCTATTCTGTAAAATGAGAAAGTAAATTAAAAGTTCATAACCCACAGCACCTTTACCCCAAGATATAAGGCCATAATATGAAATCCAGCTATTATGGCCAGAAGCACCCAGTGGTCAGAGATTTAATAACTCAAATAATCTAATCATTCTAATTTTAAGAAGTCTAAAACATGGAACACATTAATGATGTATATTGCACCTAGATTACCTATAAAAGCTGGATTCAGTGGTAGCAGATGTTGACCAAGCCTCCTTCTTAACATATAATCTGCAGGTATTGGATGCCAGTCTCCCCATTCAGTCCTGGTTGCCCTGCTTCAGTCCCTACCAGAGACAACAAGGGGAACAGGATTCCTGCCTGAACAGGAGGAATGCCTGGAGCCTGTTCTCACCAGGGTCATCCCAACCTTGAAGTTGGAATGACTTGAAGTTAACCTTCAAGTTAACAAACCTCAGGACACAATGAGAAGTCCATGACTGATAAAAAGCTGACTGAAAAGGCAAAAGCAGTGTGACCCCTTTGCAAACAAGACACAAGGGGAGTTTGGCTGTATAATGTGTTCTCACAAACACTTCTATACTGTGAGTCATTTTGGTTTGTCAGTTACAATTATGGAAGGCATTTTCTTCATCAACAGATAAAACACCATGGGAGGTGGGATGATTCTGCCTGATAAGTGAATAATGTGCATGTTGTTTAAGCATGATTGACTGCCTGCTTTAGTTGATGCCTGCTCCTAGCAGAGATTACCTTTACTTGTGAAGGGAAGGAAAGGAGCTAGGACCAAAACTGCAGGAGACACAAATGGTGAAGTCTTTTTGGCTTTACTGTTACCAATATTGGGCTCAAGGGGCTCTCACAGCCCACTCAAACCATTTTCCCAGGATTTCCCAGAGTACTTTTTAAAAGGGCAAAGGAGCTCAAGCAATGTCAGTGACAGACTTGGGGAAAGAACTGTATTAGCTAACACTTTCTTTTGGAAAGTGTTACAATGACAACTGCTTAAACAGGCATTCTTGTGATAATAATAATTATAAATTCTTAAAACCGAGTATCTAAATTGATAAGAGAGTAATTTTCCTCTGTATCATTTTATTCAGCTAGCCTATAAACTCCTTAGGTACAAATTATTTTTTCTTTCTAACTTGAAGATTATGTATTAGATTTGTGAAACTTTCATTATACAACAAATCCAGTTACAAGGACATGTTGTTCTTCTCAGTCATTTAGGAGAACATTTCAGCTTACACAGCTTGTTCATAATGTGTTTGATGTTTGATTCTTCCATCTCCCTAGGATGAATGAAGAATTACACTGTCCTGGAATGAATCCAGCATTTTCAACTGGCACAAACTCTGTTTCAGTGGGCTGGATACTCTCTGAACAATAAAGAAGCAGCATTTTAAATGCAAAGCTCAGTCAGAATTCTTCTACTGCAAGAGTCAGACAAAAAAAAAAATCATATACCTGAATCCTTCAGTTACTCAGGTCTTGCTTCTCCATCAAAAGCAGCAAAAATTCAAAATTAGTTATAACCAGATGCTGTGCCCATAACTTCTGTTAAGTGGAATGAAAGTTAAGAGCAAGAATACCTTGCAGTAAATTAGTGAGAGCTACACTCACACTCCCAGTTGAATAGCTCACACTCTGGACATGTTCTTTGTGTTACCATTCCAGGACAAAACGTATCCAAACTAGGCTTCTGAACAGAAGATAAATGCATGTTACAACTATCTCATCTTTGTAGCTTTAGTAACTTAGCCCCATTGTAGAGTTAGGGAATTTATTTTGTTTTGACCAAATGCCTTCAACCTTCAGAATTTTTGGTTCTGAACAAACCCATTTCAAAGCAAAACTCGTGTTTGTGCCAGAATCACTTCATTTGAAATAGCTTAGAATTAAGTCACACGTCAGGCCATGATAAAATGCTTATGAATTCTGAATTCTACAATCATTAGTTTTATGGAACAGAATAAACAGCATCACAGATACATAACCATGCTGTGCTATTGTAAACACCACGGTGCCATTAAATAAGCCTTATAGAGGTTATCCAATATAAACACAGCTGAAACAAGAAAAAGATTGTATCCTTCTTCTGAGGTAATTTTCTCTGCTTACATGTTCAAACTCTCACCTAATCCTTCCTCTGCAAAATCCTGTAACTTTTGCTATGTTTTCAAGGTAACTACAGGCCAAAAATGGGTAGTACCATTTTAAAGCCAGTGTCTGTTCTGTTTTCTTGCTTGGTTTAAATACCTGAAAACTGGAGACCACCATCTAGACTTTGAACACAGTATCATGACTATTAAAAGCACCAGACGTGAAGTGTGAAGATGGAGAACATTTCCTCAGCAAATATATTTCCTTTCCCCTTGAGCAAATGCAGCTTCCACTGAAACACCAGAACAAATTCAGGCTTTGGTGTTCTTGCTGATACATCTGATCCTCACCACCAGTACCTGCAGACTTCTTAGTCACAGACAGAAAATTAACACGACACAAAATAGAGATTAAAGATCACGTCTGTTCTATATATGGTATAGCAAATGATCCAAAGGATTCTTTAGATCTTTTCAAAGATCAAAGTAGTGCATCTCCAACCATCAACTGGATATTCAGTTATTAGTGTCAATGATTCATAGCAGACCAACCTCATCTTGGTTTTGCCAGCTAAGAGGGCAAGATTCCTGTAAACCTATGGCTAGCTGAATTAAATTATAAATTACTACAACAAAGAAGCCATTTCTTGTTATCAGCCTGGTAAATAAGGGCAGCTGGATGCACATCAATCACACTCGAAACCGAATCAGACCATTACTGAAACATAAGTATATAATTACTTTCTGAAATAGTTGCCTATTTAAACTGACAAGAAGCCTTGTTTTAACTCACGGAGTCAAAGCCACTCAGCACTGCATTCCCAAACCTGTCCTCCCCAGCTCTGAGAGCAAACACATCTGTGAAAGTCTTTTCAAGAATAGTTTGCTTCTCTTTTCAAAAGAAGTTTCTTAATGTACTATTTTTCAAAGCATATAATCCTCTCAGGTACAAAGAGGCTCAACTCTTTAGCCCTTGCAATCCTTCGTGCCTCCTCTGCATTACTGAAATTATTCATGAAGTTACAGACTGTGCTAAGATTTGGGGTTTTTACCTCTAAGGTGCCGCAATTTTATTGGATAACATTCTTTTATACTGCTAAGTACTAATATGTTAGCAATGTATTTCAGCACCTCAGAACATCAGGCAATAAATCAGGCCAAATTACAATTTAAAAAATCCTGTTAGGCTTAAGGCAGCTTAAGATCAATGTTGTTGGAGCAACCACTGACTTCAGACACCCAGAGAGAAATGGTTAGGAGTGGCTGTTAACTGTCCCTTGAGACTCTGTTTAGCTCCATGGAGATTATGAAGATTAACATCCACTTATTCTGAAAACTGGGCTATCGATGTGCCCTGCAGAGCACCCAAAGAGACACAGAGACCAGAAACAGCAATTTGTTACCTAAATAAAAAGAGTGAACACAGGTTATTCTCAGTCCTGTGCTCTAACCATTCACTTATCCCAATATATGTAAACTGTCTTTCTTCCCTTCCTTATAGGACACATAACTAAATGTTACTTTTATCCTGTTATCCTGTGTTATGTTTATTTTAAAATATGATCATCTGTATTTTTGAAGCATTACACAATGGAAATAAGTCTCTTTAATGACTTCACAGAATGCACGCCTCACTTCATGTTGCTGAATAGACACCTCAGAATCAAGCTTGTTCTTGAAGAAACCTTGCAAAAATAATTCAAAGGATTTTTAAGGGTCTTTATAGTAATGATTTTTCATAACTGACGCACTAAAGGTGCCCACAGTGAAACCTACCCATAACATTTCAGACAGTCAAGGCATGACTACCTAGGCTGTTCTGATCTGTGAGAAAGGCTCCTGACTGCACAGCTTTCAGCAGAGCTGCACTGACCAAGCCAGGTGGGACAGAAACCTGGGAGCAGGGTCCTGCCCTGCTGCTGCCAGCATCACACGAGAGTCCTTCTATGGGTTCTTTGTTGGATCTTGCTTCTGGGTGTGTATGAGAAGGAACATGCTAGCTACAGGTTAACATTCACCCCCAAATCTGCATCCATGCTTAAGATGATGCCAAAACAAACAAACAAAAAAAACTATTTATTTTTTTAACAGGAAGAATTACAGAACAAAGCTCACGTCTACAGCACAACATATATCAAAATTCGTTCTTTAACCAAGGATCTCAAAATATTCTTCAAGAAGTCTGAACCTTTTCAAGACCTCTGTTGAGTAGAAACTATCTTCCATTTTGTGAATTCCTGTTTTGACAAGTAATCCACTACTCCCCACACCTCCTTCTAGTCAGGACTAGAAACTTTTATACAGTCATATCTCCTAAAATGAAAGACCACATAAGAATTAGATTAGGAAAATGATAGAAAGCAGCTGTTCAGATGAACGATTTTAATCAGCCTTAGTGAATGGTGTTCACTAAACAGTGAATAAATCTCATGTTGAAAGCCTTTTCCCTTCTCAGTGTGGAAAGATAGGCTAAGTTTGTCCATTACTGGAACTCACAGGAAAAAAGAAACTATAAGTACTTTGGTTTGTCATCTTTGTATGAAACTGTCCACAAGCAATACTGCATTATAAAGAGGTGTCCTAAGAATAAGTCGATGTTAACATCTTCAGAGGGTCTAAATTGTATACTTGCCTAAACTTTTTAAGCGACCAACAATTTATGTCCTGGTTTATTAACATTGGTATGGCACCTGTGATTTGAGCTTTGGAAACACGACTGAAAGAAGCACCACCACATCCTCAGGCAGTGAGGAAGTGCAATGCCTTACCCCCAGATCTGCATCCATGCTTAAGATGATCCCAAAGCATGGGATTCAGAACAGAAATCGATTTTCTGAAGGTTACCCAAGAATAAAACTCAGGCTAGTGTTTTTATCCATAACCCTGGCCTCCTTTAAAAAGATTCCAGTCTAACCCAGATTCAAAGTTTGCTTCTAATTTTGAACATTACAATGCTCTCTACTTCCATTCACAATGTAGATGCTGTTTGCACCTTTTTAGTACCTTTCTAATCAATTGGGTTTATATGTTATAGTAAGACCATTAACACGGTTGGTTCTGACCTAGTTTTAAATCTTGTTCTCGCATCCTATTATTCAATCACAAAACGCACAATCAAGTAATAACAAAAAGAAATCAATCACATAATACAAAACCAGTAGACTAAGGCTTATTTCCCCAGATGAAATATTGCCCTGCTTCCTGAGACAGTACTGTTGGCATGCTTTGTATTTTGATGACAAAAATAATTTTACTAGCTAAGTATTTTAAATTGCAAAGGAAACCAGATGAACTAACATACTCTGAAAGAATAATTAATGATTTCATTACTTACTCTTTCTAACTTGCATTGTTCACTGCAGCTGCTTATTTAGCTCTGTTTAGCTGCTGATTTAAGGATTTCTTTGCAGCCTATATCAGGCTCGTTGCAACTCAGGTTGTGTCAGATAACCTCCCATTTACACTGCAGATGCTTCTATCCTGACACAGCCTGCCCAGTGTGCAATTCCACATATCAATGTGAGCTCTTCAAGTGGCTGTAACATAGTCTGATTCTCCACATGCTCCAAAGACCTGGTTCTTTAAAGTGAAAATTGGTAGTAGAGACCAGGTTTTCAAAAAAAAAAAAAAACAACAAAAAATACCAGGGCAAACACTACATTATATGAAAAGTAAAACTGGAATTCCATTTATTTGATGTCAGTACAGAACTCAAAATACGTTCAGAAAGTCCATAAAGTCTTCACAAAAACAGGGTCTCACAGGAAAGGGAAGAATGTGAACACATGGGCTCTGTGAAATGATGAGATCTGAGTGTGAAGTCTTCACATCACATCTATCAATGTAAAAGGAGGACAATATTTACCCACAGCTTCCACAGATGTCAACATTTTGAAGGAATGAATGTTTCTTACTATTCTTTGAAACAAAAAAAAGGGAAA
>NW_008622347.1:0-484 GCF_000691845.1 Merops nubicus | reverse complement strand
AGAAAGCAGGGGAGGGTCTATTCACAAGGGTTGGTAGTGACAGGACAAGGGGCAATGGCTTTGAGCTAGAAAAGGGTAGATTTAGGTTAGACATTAGGAAAAACTATGAGGGTGATAGATCCCTGGAACAGGTTGCCCAGAGAGGTGATGGAGGCCTCATCCCCGGAGACATTCAAGGACAGGCTGGGCGAGGCTCTGAGCAGCCTGACCTAGTTGAGATGTCCCTGCTTATTGCAGGGGGTTGGACTAGATGACCTTTGGAGGTCCCTTCCAGCCCAGACACTCTATGATATACTATAGTGAGAAATGAAACTGATAATGGTGCACGAGCAGCAGCTTTACCGTTTAACTACAGCTTTATGACATTCATAACATTGCCTCTAACGATGAGGCAATCTGACACAACTCACTCGCTGCAGATAAGTGCAGGCGCAAAGGAAGGAGCGGCAGACGCAGCAAGCGAGCTACGGCTGAGTCCTGCAAA
>NW_008622346.1:0-19850 GCF_000691845.1 Merops nubicus | reverse complement strand
GGCGGGGGCCCACCGGCCCTCCTCCCCAGCCACCATGGAGCTGAGGACCTGGCGGAGCGGGATCGAGCTCTCCCTCGGGCTCCTTCTCCTTTGGGCTCTCCTTCCTCCCGAGGTGCCCGGGAAAGAAGGTAAGCGTAGGCCCCGTGGTCCTGGAGGGTTGGGCTTGGGCGGGCAGGCCGAGAGGGGCAGGGAGCATGGCCTGGCCAACAGGCCTGGGGCCCCAGGACCACCACAGCCCACCCGGAGGGAGCTGCAGAAGGACTGGGGTGTCTGGGGAGGGCGGGTGGGTGTGGGATGATGAAGGCCAGGAGCAAACCCCATCAGAGTCTTGGTGGCTCAGTGAACTGAGCCCAGGTACATTCTCCCCCTCTCAGCTGAAGCACAAATGCCTCGGCATATCCAGTGATCCAAGAGAATTCTGTCTCTGTTTGCCTTAAACACAAGCGTTGCAGATAACAAGTTTAAACACAAACTCAGAAAGCTTCTTCCCCCGCTGCCAACACCCCCGCAGTTTCTCCAGGAAGCCCTCTTGGGAGTTAACCCTTGTGAGCAAAAGGACAGTCATTTTTTCAGAGGCTTGGAAGGTGAGACAGTCTCCTTCACCTACCCCAGTGTTGCAAGGTAGAGCTGGGCTTTACAAATCCCTCTTCCACCTCTTCTCTTAAGTTTCTCTTGCTTCCCTTCTCTGTTCCACCTAGTCCCTTTTATTAGGTGTAGTGATCTTTTTTTCTTCCATCTTGGCAGTTGCACAGTGGTTATGAAAGATCTGGGGAATGGGAATTTTTAAAAGAGAGGTGAGGAAGAGTAAATCGCTGTTCTCTTCCCTACCTTGTCCTGTAGTTAATTCCTGCCAGAGACCACTAGTCTGTTGCACAGTGAGAGGTGCTGGGGCTTTTTGATCCCAAGGACAGCCCTCTCCTCTGCTGCTCCAGGCTCTTGATCAAGACGACTTCGTCATAACTGGAAGCCATGGGCTCATCTCAGACTCTGCAAGTGCTGAGTGTGCCTTTAAAGCGTTCTTGACAAGCATGTTTTTATTAAGGATCCAGCTGCATGGATGCAGCTAGCAGACATGGTGGGTGAAGGCCAGCCAAGGAGAGAACTAACATAACGTAGCACTACATGGGCTCTGGTTTCCCTGAGTGTGTGACCAGTAGTTGGCAGTAACACTCGGGGACTTCTCTGCCAGTTTCTCCCCCGTCTCAGCCATCTTATTTGGGCTGTCTGTGACCCACTCTTCCTTCATGTGTCTACCTGGGAACAGCTAATTTCCTCCGTGTCCTCTCTTATCTGAAGTCTTTCTTCTTTTTGAGGAGGCCTCCTTCCATGTAGCTGGAGAGCCACATGGCATTCCTAGCAGGGAGGCCGTGGACCAAAGAGCTTAACTCGTGAGTACTCATATTCTCTGTGCTCTTGTAGTCCTTCTGACTCCATCCTTCCTTTCCTTGGAGAATGGCTTCGCTTTGAGGGGTACTTCTTGAAAGTGGACTTTGCCCCCTCCAGGCACCTGGCAGCTGAAGGAGCCACTGCCAGCGGTGCAGCAGCAAGGCACACGGGCTCTGCAAGGTTCTCATCCTGGCCGCTTCTGAATTCTTTTTCCCTTGCTCTGCTAGAACTTGCCATGCAGCCCCTCTCACTTCCACATCACTGCTTCAGGCCTGAAGTGCGTGGGATAGATATTATCTGGGTGACGGTTCTGGAAGGACAGGCTACCTCACCCTAGGAGTATTTTGGAGCCAACAACAAAAGAATAGTATCTCAGATACAGAGATTGAGAGCAGAAGGCAGAAGAGAAGTGAGTGAGGAGCCTTGTCTGGACAGGGAGTCTGTGGCTAGCACAGTTTTGCCATATGACCGTGCTGTGAATCTTGTGAACTTGCAAAACCTGGATTCCTGCTTTTCCCTACTAATCCTGAAAGGGTGTTTCAGAGGTAAGAACAGCAGTGCAATCCCTCTTATCTCTGATTCTGGGCCCACAGCCTGCTTCCTCATTCCACAGGACTCTTGCTGATCTGCGCTTTATTACTTATAGTTGGCAGGCAGCATTTGTGAAGCAGTCAGATGAGGGGGAGGAAATCTGGTTATTTAAATACCATTTAAATTTTCCCCCTCTCCTACCTTTCACCCCCAAATTCTTTTCTGAGATGTTTAAAAATGAACCCTCCGAATATACCCAGAGGAATCTAAAAGGGAATCCCAAGGAATTTTTCCTGTTTCCTACGTTTCCAAGCTGGGGTTGCAATAGGTGCACCAAACCCAGTAGTCTATTTTGGCAGCACTGGCAGACCCAAAAGCAGGCATGAAGTTGCACATCCAGCATTACTACTTACTCCAGCTCCTCTGGAGCTCTCCCTGTTTGCCTATGAAGTGATACATTTTAACTTCTCTTCAGATCCAGATTTGAGGGCAAACTCTGATCACACTTTCAAATTTATTTGAGGGTTAAAAGTGAACGTAGTGCTGAATTTCTCCTTTGTCACATGACTCCAGGAGCCAAGGCTTCACACAGCCACGAAGGCCGATTCTGCAAGAGGTGGCAACCTATGGCCAGTAGTCATTATTCTCTTGCAGTCTGAGCAACTGGTGCATCTCATGGCTTCTGTGTACTGTGACACTGGAAAGCCCCTTCTACAGCTTCACGCTGCCTCTGTACTTTCCCACTATGTTTCAAGCACTGAGTAGTACCCCTGGGCGACACTGATGGATCTTTTGTGTTGGTAATTTATTTGATTGCCTGCCTCTTCATCCATTTTGTCGGTCCTGTTTGGAGGAAAGATGTGTTCAGGTGTTAATGCTGTTCCCATTTCAGTAGGCTTCAGCCTCCTGCTCCCATTTTGGGACAGTTTTAGGAAGCAGAAAAATCTGTCAGGGTTGCAGATTTTGGACATGTGGGTTGAGAGATGGAGAGGAGTGTTGAAGGGTCGGGAGCCTTATATTAGAGGGACCTTTTAACTCTTGACTAGCTATACTGTCTTGCATCTTCCTGTAGCCATGCTTTTTGAAGGTCACAAAGGATGTGGGGTTGAGAGATGAAGTGCAGCCTTTGTCCTCTGTGACAAAAATGAGGATGAAGCCATTCCATGGGCCTGAGTTGGGTCACTGATTTATTTTTTTCTTCTCCTTCTGTTTTTCAGTGGATCTTCTCAACACGAGCACTGCACAGGGTGAACTGGGCTGGCTTCCAGACCCTCCAGAAGTAGGGGTGAGTAAACATGTTCAAGGAAGGGGAACTACTGGGAGTACAATGATGGAAAAGCATAATCCAAGTTGTGTCACTCTGCCTCCTTAAAGTGGGCTTCTGTAGCTCCACCCTCTCCTGGACATTGTATGCTTTGTAAGTCTCTCTCCCTTGCAGCCCCTTCACCTCTGCAGCCTCACCCACTAGCCCACTGTTTAAGGACTGATGCCTCCTTGACTTCCAGTAGCTCTTCTGATGCCTATTGACTTCCAATAGCAAGTGATTAAACATGTCCTTGAAATACATTGTTTCCATGAAGTAATAAAACTTAATGGAGAAAAAGGAAAAACCAAATAATGACCCAGGTTTTCATTCTAACATGTTGCAAATATGTCTTGTCTGTATCCTTCTCTGGGCAAGCAGCCATGGCAAAAGTATTTCTGTCTCCAAGGCTCTCAAGAATTTAGAATCTTTGTCTGTTTAAGATTGTTCTGTCTTTTTTTCTTCTTAAGCATTAAGCTGAATGATTCAGTTACATGTTTTTTAACTCAGCAGCTGACTAAAGAAATAACTGTTAAGTCATGGGGCAGCAATCTGGCCTCCTGTGTAGGCTGCAAGGTTCTAGGACTTTACACCCAGCTGTAATGCTGTGTTTGGTCCACACAGCTGATAACGAGAGAGGCATTTCCCTTTGTTTCATGACCGTAAAATTGAGCTGATGGAAGCACTTCAAAATCTACTCCTGAAACCACTACAAAACTGGACCCAAAAGATGGCTGAGCCCTCAGCTGGTTTTGCACAAGTACGGCTATTTTGTATGAAGTAGAGTTGAGCAGTTCCTTTAGCACCACAGCCTACATTACCAAAGATGGTTTCCTTTGTAACACCAGGGCTGTGGGAGTGCTGGAAGGAAGGCACAAAGAAAAGGGAATTCAGGGACTGTGCTGCAGTATGTATATTCATGCATAGTTCCAGTTCTTCACCCACGTCTTATCTTTCTAGCAAGCCCCAAGCTCTCCTGTGGAGAAAGAATCTTTGCCCTTGCTGCTTGTAAAGTAGACCTGGGTTTAGCCTGTTCCTAGCTCGTTTTCATAACTTTCCTCTGTAATGCACTGTGGCTGGTTTAAAGTCACCCCAGCCTCTTCTTCCTAGTGCACTTGTGTATACTACAGCCAGACAGTGAGGTTCTCCTGTACTGACAAAACTGCATGTGCTTTGTTAATACAGCTGTTTTGGTTATTATTATTATACCTTACTCAAAGCAGGTGCCCTAGTGAGACACACATGTAGATCATGTCTTGCCCATTGTTCCCTTTGTTGCCCCCATCAACTGTCTGTGTGGTAATTTTAACCCAATACTAGGCTCCAGGCATGTTCAGGATGAAGTCTGCCTCTTGAAGAGATTGGAAAAAATATTCTGAAAAGTGCTTTCTAAAAATAATCTGCTGGAAAGACTACAAAAACCTTGTTACAGAACATCTGATTTTTGCACAGTGGGTTCTGCACAGCAGTGCAGGTTGGCAGACCCTTTACTTGGGCTGTGTCTGCTTTTTAAAACACATGTATTTTAAATACAGTAGTTGTAACTGGGAATTGTAGAAGATGCTGGAAAACATGGCCTGAGAGCAATCTAAATGAACAGAACAGGTTACTGGTAACTGATAAACCAACAGAGGCTGAAGAATAGATTCACTGACTTCTGATGAGCAACTCGTTTGCAGGGATTTGTCTAATTACATCATTTCCCAATAACTGTTAGGTGGAAGGCTGACAAATTGCCACAAGCAAAAGGGGAACAATAGGCAATTCTCTTGGAATCAGAACTTTGACCAAGAATGGTTTCTGAAACCATTCTTCCAAAAAGCAGTAGTGTATATGTTCAAAAGGGAACTGATATTAATTCTTCTTCCTTTTTTTCTTTTTTTTTTTCTTTTTTACACAAAAGGGCTAAGATTATTATTGAATAGTCTAATTAGCTTCATTACTAACAGGCTGGAAATATCTGAGCTGTATTGGATACAGAGTTGAAGGGTCTATTTCTTGTAACACTGCTCCTTAGTACCTAGCCTTAGATGCCAGAGATCTCCCATGTGTGAGCTGGCTTTGTGTCAATATGCTTATCACACAGAAGAGGAATGTGTTGTAGAGAAATTTTCATACTTTATATGGACAAGGTCTCTGAGGCATAGCTCAGAAGAAGTTTGATAGTTCTGTGGAGGCAGAATTACACCTTTGTTTTCTCCTCACTTTTAGCCAGTGACAATGGATAAAGTGGGTTGCTGCATGTGATTGTTTCATGGCCAGACTTGGTCTGTAGCCAGTGTAGCCATTGCTTCTGCTAACACATCCTCAGCCTAAGAACACTGTATACCAGTCGGTTTTGGACAGCATGGGTCATTTTTCTGGACTTCTAGAGTACATTAACTGTCAGTGAACTCTTGCTTAGGCTTTAAGGTAGTCTTTAAGTGAAACTATCTGTACATTAAGTGTCTGTATAAGTTTGTTTGCTAAAAGGTTTGTGCTAGCTTGCTTTGTGGTAGCTGTTTAGAAAAGGTTTCACTCATTTTAGCCTACCATTGGAAACTAGACCCTTAAAAAGTCACACTGTAGTTTCTATAATCCCTTTCTTATCTACCTTACCACCCCCACACCCACATAATCTAACAAATTTCTTGATAGACTTTTTTGTCATTTAAATATTGAGGCAGCAGTACCAGCTGGGCACTGGAGCTATGTATTACACTACTAGTGGTAGATTCCCATCTTTTAACATATATTACTAATGATGGTCACTTTGAAGGTGTCAGGAGTCCAGAATTTACTTGCTCTGACATTTCTTTAAGGCTCCCCATACTGCACAAACAGCCTGGATACTTGAACTGATTTCAGAAATCACTGAAATGGTCCAAAAAGGACTTTCCAGGTCCTGTCATGAGAAAATTCAGTTACCGGTCCTAGTAGCATTGCTTCTTGGCAGCTTCTAAAATAACAGTATAGAAAGTTATTTATCTCTGTGTTACTTTCAAGTTAGAATTGCATCAGCTTGGAGTGGATGGTGATGAGGAGTCATGTTATCCTCTTGTATTTTCCTTCTAATAGACAAGGCCCTGAGGAACCCAGCCTGGCTTTGAAGTTAGCCTTGCTGTGAGCAGGGGATTGCAAAAGAGACCCATAGGTCCCTTCCCACCTAAATCTTTCTGTGTTTACATGACAGTTTTGCATCCTTTGTTAGTATTATGAGCTTGAATTTTTAGCCCAGACACAAAAGGTCCACCTAGTTTTACCTGATTTAATGTTTTGAATTGTAATATCTATTCCTATGGATTTTCTCTACCAGTTTATGTAAGCCTATGACACAACGTAGTGGACAATCCAATATCTGTCTTTAGTTGCTATCATTCTTTCACTCCTACCTTGAGGGCCTGTTTTGAAATTTCCCTTTTGCCTACTATTTCTGGTTTCCTTTTTGTGTATGTGAATGGTGTTTACATAATCCATTCATACTTTCATGAGAATGTGTGACTGCTTAAGTTACTAGTCACTAGTACTGCTTCATACTGGGCCTCTCAGTATGACTTTTTCTCTATGCTGTTGAATGGCCTATTTTCACCAGTTCTACAGCTATCTTTGCTTGTGGAAGAGTCTTTTTTTTCCACAGTAACTTTGTTTTTAAATTGGATCTCTATTATTTCAGAAATCACATGAAATCTGCTGCTGCCACTAATTGCCAAATTGTGTCAAATTTATTACATATCAGAGGTTCATCTATGCTCAGTTCTCAACTGGTAGCTGGTTTATGGAGCTTATTTTTCCCAAAATATATTTCTGCATGGATCACAGTATTATTGAAGCTTCAAGATTATTTTCTTAGTCTCCTTTCTGCGCTGCCATTATTCTCTATCTCCTATGCATGGTGAGGTAGAGGACATAATTTTTTCTTCCTATTCCATAGTCTTACTTGTTTCCACACATACTTCAAAGTGTTGCTATCAGTTTCAAATTTTCTGCCAGGTCTCCCAGCGTACATGGCACCTGATCTACTCAACTTTTCCAAAGTCTACCCTCACACAGGCCTAAAGATGTCCATTTAATCCCAGTAACCTAATGTACCCAGAGACTATTAATAAATAGCCACTAACTACAACTCTACTGGCTCCAAAAACGCTTGAAAAACTTTGGAAATGATGTAATTCTTGTGTAGTTCTGCAGCACATGTTTCACAGGAGGTCTGATTATGAACATAGCAGATGCCAAAGCTATCTGAATGCAATTTGAGTAAGCCAGTGCTCAGGGTTTTGGTGTTTGGGTGGGATTGTTTGTCTGTTTTCTTTTTTTTTAATGCTGTTATTTTCCTACTAAATCTCAGGCATAGTAAAAAATCTACACTGCTCAATAATTTCCTTTAGATAATAGGCTAGATCAACTACCTGTGACCTGTCAGCAACTTTTATATCACTGCCTACACGATAATTCTTACAAGCTTGCAGGTTCTAGCAAGGCGATGTTGTGTTCCACCAGACTGAGAGGCCTCAGATGTTAACAGCAGCTGATGGCTGGTTTCTGTTTCCACCACTCCTGCTCAGATAGGCCTGCTGATGAAGGAAACAGTGCTGTGGGCCACACAGCCCTCAACCTGCAAGTGACTCCAGCACAACACTCCTATTTCATTAAACCTAGGCAGTTCAGTTACTCAGACTTCTTGGTATCTCACTCAGATAGTCTTACCTGGGGCGAGTCTCAGCCAGTCAGCTTTTTGTAGCATCCAGAGGTGGTGTGAAAAATAACTATCAGAAATGCTATTATTATGTGCATCTCTTCCCACAGCTGTTGACAATACGTGTCCTTTAAGATCTAACTCAGAGGGATGTCATCACCTCTGAACCTGGAACAGGGTTAGAGCAGTATATACCTCAGGCTGCTCTCAGCTTAAGTATCAGGTGCAGAGATCAGCTCTTCCATGTGAACAGGATCTGTATAGAAATAAGGGACAAATACTTAGTAAAGTCAAAAAACAACTGGAAGTGGGAACAGCTCTGGCTTCAGGGTCTTACCCTGGGATCTCCTGCTGCTGTTGATGTGCAAACTGGTGGAGATAATTGTTGATGATACTCTGTTAAGTTAAAATAAGTTATTTTGTGTGAATCTGGGGGAGAAGGGAAAAGAAATGTTGGGCCTATCCAGATACACTTTACTCAAGAGTGGTGAAATGGGAGAGTAAAAAAAGTGAGATGAGAGGATGTAAAGTGTAAATTAATAACTGTACCATAGGCTGGACTGCATGAGCCACCAACCAGGTAGCCTAGGATGAAATCACTGCCACAGACCGAAGTAGCAATCACAGCAGTGCACTCAGGGCTGTGACCTGAAGGACAGAAAAGTCCATGTTCTGAGCCAAATCAAAGATGCTGTACAACCCTGACGTCACCAGGGCTGTTCAGGCTCTACAGTGATGATAGCACTGTTGCATAGCAGCTTCAGGAAGCTGATCCACTCTTTTATAGCTGTTGAAGGAGAGTGGACCAGGTTCACTAATGTGTCTCATGTCAATACAGAAGCACCACAAGACAGCTGGGGCTTTGAGATATGTGTGCCTATAGCATGGTCCTCCAAGAGCACTAACAGGCTACTTAAAAAAAACCCAACCAAACACACAACTTTTATTATAACATCAACCAAAATACTGGTGAGTTTGCAGGCAGTTTACAACCATCCCATGTAATGCTACAGGCTTGGGGAAGAGTGGCAGGAAAACTGGAAAACTGCCCAGCAGAAAAGGACCTGGAGGTGTTGGTTGACAGATGGCTGAACATGAGCCAGCAGTGTGCTCAGGTGGCCAAGAAGACCAACACCATCCTGGCCTGTATCTGACACAGGTGTGTGGCCCCAGGACTAGGGAAGTAACAGTCCCTCTGTACCCAGTACTGGTGAGGCTGCACCTCAAATACTGTGTTCAGTTTTGGGCCCCTTAGTACAAGAAGGACATTGAGGCTCTGGAGCATGTCCAAAGAAGGGCAATGAAGCTGCTGATGGGTCTAGAGCATAAGTCTGATGAGGAGCAGCTGAGGGAACTGGGGTTGTCTAGCCTGGAAAAATGGAGGCTCAGGGGAGACCTTACTACAACTACCTGAAGAAGGGAGGTTGTAGCATTGTGGGGGTTCGTCTGTTCTCCCATGGAACAAGCTATAGGACACAAGGAAATGACTTCAAGTTGCACCAGGGGATTTTTAGATTGGCTATTAGAAAATATTTCTTCACCAAAGGGATTGTAAAGCACAGGAACAGGCTGCCCAGGGAAGTGGTGTCACCATTCCTGCATCTAGTTAAAAGCCATGTAGCTGTGGTGCTTAGGGACAGGGTTTAGTGGTGGATTTGGCAGTGCTGGGCTAATGGTTGGACTCGATGATCTTGAAAGGTCTCTTGCAACCTGAATGTTTCTATGATTCTATAAAAGAAAGGCATTATATCTTTTGTTGCCTGCTGTGTCCTTGCCAGATGGACCTATGCTTTATAGTGTGATTCTTACCATCTGAGAGGCAGACTTGCAGAAAAATGTGTCTGTTCCCTCTGATTTCTTGGAATGTTATTTCCATTGCTTCTAAGGCCTAATTGCTGGCTTCTCTATACCTGGAGCCTACCAGCTCCTCACTGTGACTTTCATGCTGCCATCCCCTGCAGCTTCTTTTCTCCAGGCAGGTGTGATCTTCTCCAAGAAAAGGCACAATTAGTCTGTCCCTGTGTGGGACTCCACCTGATCCATCTTTAAAAGGAGCTTATATACAAAGAGAGCAAGTATTGCCCATCACCATCAGACTCATTTCCCAGGTTCTCTGTAGATATTGGGCGTATACTTGACACATCATAGAAAACCATAACTCACACCATACCAAGCTCTTTGCCTTAAAAAAAAAAAAGAAACTTCCATTTACAGTGCATCCTATGCAATGTACAATGTAGTGAAAAAAATAACATGAGAGCTAACATTGATTTTATCAGTAATATGACTTTAGCCATGAATTCTGAACTCTTATGATGCATCATCTGATTTTCCACTGTCCTTTTTTGCAGTTATGGATATCATTAGTGGGTGTTAGCAAAATAGGTATGTATGAAACAAGCATTCCAAAATACCTGGGTGAAATGTTGGACTAGACTATCATTATCCTTTACCCAGTAGCATCTGTTGTGACCAGAACTGTTTTCATGCAAGACTTTAATGTGGCCAGACGGTTGAGAGAATGAGCAGACAGCAGAACTTGGGTTTGATAAACAGGTTCTGTAATCAGTGGAACTCTGTGGCTCACATTAGCACTTTATCTTCCCCTAATAACCTGAGTACCAGTTAAATTGTAAGGAGATTGGTGGGATGAAACCTATGTGCTAGTGCCCTAAAGGACAAGCAATTATGTAATGCAGTTGCTCCTCCCTGAAAATAATCAATGGATCATTGTGAGGAAAAAATATCGGCCCACCCAGAAAGATACTGTAGACAATTAAAAATCAGTTCTGTGTTCAGTTGTCTCAAAGGCTCTGTGATGAAGTGATTAAATGAAACTTTCCTGACCATTGCCAAATGATGAAAGAAATAAAAGCAGCCTCTTTGCTGCTCTCAGATCTAGAGTTGTAGGATTCATGAAGTGTCTAGATGTCACCACACTTCTTTCACCATCATCATCTAAATTGGCTTCCACACCGGCAAAAGAACCTGCAAGTATATTGAGAAACTTTCAGTGAAGGGTCACAGAAACTTCATTCTGGAATACTGCCAAAACACCACTGTGGTGCTGCTATTTTTGACTGGCTGGTCTAGCTTTACCTAGTGACAGTTTTTTGTCAGGTGTGCTTGAGGTGAAGAGAAGCTGTTCACTGTACCACCACAGGTACCAGCAAGCCGTCTCTGCTGTCACAGACTTTCCTCTGAGGCACTATGCTAAGAATGTAGTACAGCTGAACCTGCAGTGTACAATTGCCTTCAGCTCTGAATCTGTTCCAGGAAGGCTTTTTTGGTGACGGTAGCATGCAAATGCTACTGTACAAAAGTCAGAGGCTCCACTGGCAAAAGGGCTGCCAGGGGAAGGGAACAGAAACTGTTCAGCTGTGAGTGTTCTGCTGGGTGGTTTCAGGCGAGACACGCCAGTGGCGTGTTGTTGCTGAAAAAGATTGCTGTCTTGGGGCCCTGTGATTTTTCTTCTGGAAGAGATTTCATGGATTAAAATAGCACTCTGGATCCTTCTGCAAGCTAGATGGGACAAAGATGCATTTGCTAAGCACAAGCATGCTGTAGGTGGCTGTGCTAACTCAGCCAGTCTTTTCATCTTGGTGCAACTCTAACCTCAACTTCAACAAGCTATTGGTTTTCAGTATATGATGAACTCCTGACTTTTTGCAGTGGAGACATGCATCTTAGATCAGTAAGTTTAAGGCTATTGGCAAGATGCTTGCTTTCTGTAAGTCTCTTAAAAGTATGGCTGTGCCTTTCCCCAGGGGTCTGAAGGCCACAGGTTGGAAGCCTCTGTGCTAAGCTAATGCGACAGTAATTGAAATATAGGTCAGAGCAGGCAGGCTCTTATCTGAAAGGAGACAGGGCAAGTCCCTGGCAAGCTGGAGATGGAGACAGCATTACTGTTGTAAGCCACAGGTTCTTTTGACTCCAGTCTGAGCTTGAGGATTTGCAACACTGTCATGATCTGCTGCCTCTGTCACTGGTAAGCCTACCTCTTTATTAGCAAGCATGGAATTTGTATTCATCATTATAAAAGGTTTGTTGGGCTTTTTTTCCACAGAGATAAAGACTAAAACCAAAAGAGACTGCTTTATTGATGCCTGCAGAACCCGAGACGGTAGCTCCAAGAAGGCATACAAACTGTCTCCATTTGTTTCCATCTTATATCTTATGGCAGATCCTAGGAAGATTAGCTCTCGGATGGAGGCAGGGATCACACATTGTCCTAGATAGGTTCCGTGACACAGACCTAACCTAGAGAAGCCTCATTTGTAGAAAAAGCAGAGTAAGCTTTCTGTAGGCTTCTGAGCTTGTAACTGTATAATCCATGCAGAGTCACGCAAGGCAGATATTAAAAGGCATGTGCCTTATCTCTGGATTTTTACTTACATGACAGACCACACCAATACTGTTTACCACAAATATCTACTGGTGCCCTTACAGATGGACATTGAAGTAATGCTGAACTGCCTTCATAAAGACAGCTCATCTCCACCACTGCTTTCGTATTGAATCCATCCTAGAAATGGGAGGAAAGCTGCCTTTCTTTTTCCCAAATTTGGAGTGTTACGAGTTTATTGAGATAGTACCTTGCTTTAAGTATCATTCCCTTAACACTAATAGCTGTGCTGGAATTATTTTACTCTGTATTATATCACCACACCAAGAATGAATCTATGGAACCAAGTGCCTGTGTTAATATGTGAGTTCCTGAGAAGCCCAGAACACCCTTTTGTTCTTAAATCCAATGGCTACATCCTTAGGCTTTTTAGAAAGTCAAGTTACTAATTTATGGCACTCTCCTGGATGCATTGGCTTTTGTTTTCTTAGCAACATTTTAAGAATTGTAAAAGGTTTTAAAAGTTTAAAGACAGTTGAAACTTAAAAAAAGAGTCTAAAAGGAGTTTTAAAGAATAAAATGTAAAGAGTTTAAGGACTCTTTAGCTTGTTTGGAGCAGGGAACTGGACTAGATGATGTCCAAGGATCCTTCCCAATCTGAGTCTTTCTGTGATTCTGAATCTCATGAGAAAATTTTCTGTAGCATCATAAAACCACAGTTCACTCACTGTTGAAATGAGGAAGCCTGACTTGCACCGTTCCCTACTTCTTCTAGAAGAATGCTTCCATCCTATGGCCAAACTGATGACTGGAGCAAGGATACAATGCCTGGAATGAAGTGGGTAGAAGGTTATATTATCAAAGGAGGTTAATTCAGTGTCATTGGCAGACCAGCTGGAGAGCCGAGTAATTAATATTGATTGAGCCAGACTTTACCACACAAGTTTATTAAGAACATTACATTAAAAATCAGAGGCATACATTTTGATTTTGCAGCAGATTCTTGGAGGATATGAAACAGTTGCCTAGCAACTTCTGGACTCATCACCCTTTCATTAAGTGCAGTATGTAACAGTTTTCCTCTACTACTTTGAATTTAAAAGCTTCACTGAATTAATGAAGTCACAGGCATGTTTAACAATAGTTCTGTATTGTTAGCATAAATAATATCCTCATTTTACTTCCTTTACCCATCCACAGGAGAGTTTAGAAAAACCATGTCTGACTCCCTTGTTATTTCTTTGCACCACACTGCAGATGAAACTGCAATTGTCAGTGCTAAGCGTCTTTGCCCTGAAGAGCTCAGTCTGGAAGAAGCTGGGCTGAGACGAGCTAAGAAATATAGGAGTTAGCAGTTGGTTTTTTTCCAGCAGTAGAGTTTTTAAACCAATTTTCTCTGCTAGAGTTGTCCCTATCGAAAATGAAACTTTGGTTCTGTATCCCTTAAGTTTTGAAAATGGTGTATTCGGGATATGCATTACAACAGCTCATGTCTTTTGGTGAGACAAACAAAAATTGCTTTCTGGTGACACTTGTCTGTGGTACTGCTTTAGGGTAAACTGCTAATGGAAACTTGTTTAGCTCTCAGCCTTAAAATGCAATTATGCCTTTCCCATCAGCTTGGTGAAGGCAGACACCCATGCAAAAATGCTTCTAAAAGCCAGTCCTAACACTGGCAGCTCCTTATGAAAGCTACTTTGCTCTTGTTCTCCTTTCTAACTTCTTTTCTTCTGTTTAAATATACTACAGGATGTGTTGTAAATTCAGTTCTGCAGCATTTTCCAGAAGATTTTCAGTGAAATCTTGCAAGAGGTGATTAAGTGGTTGCCTCTTCTGGTTGATCAATTGGCATCAATCAGTCTGTTTCTCTCTCATGCTATGCAAAGTCCTTTGACCTCCAGTAAGTGAAGTAAGTGTAAATCCTGTGTGGTGCAGGTCTATGCCAGCTGGATCAGATTAAGAAGGTGGGGTAACACTGGAGATTAATTACATGGAGGAAAAGGAAACAAGAAGGAACACATAGATACCATCCGCAGAACTTCCTGGGAGGAGACTCCTAGTATGCACTTAGGTAAATGGCTGAAATCAGGCAGATAGGAGCTTGTGCCATCAGCAGCCCTTCCTAGGTTGAAGAAAGTATTCTGATGGTTTTCAGAGTGGGGCTGCACAGAAGTCATGCATAGGTCACTGCTCTTAAGTCACAGCATGAAAGCAGAGCCTCGTTTGGCACTCCCTGGGTCTCTTGTACTGCACTAGCAGAGTGGCCTGGTCTGTGGGGCCAGAAGCTAGGACAGAGGCTGCAGGGTTGTGCTGTGAGTGCAGGAGGTGGTGATGCTGGAGAAACGTGTGAAGCTCACACTCAGCCCATAAGACTTGATGACAAGTTTAGAGTAATAGAGAGACTGAGACCTTGTTTAAATTGCATCTTAGCCTGGGGTATGGTTTAAACCCAAGATGCTTAAACTTGTGCCAGTACCTATGTGGGCACTTGTTTCAATTTAATTTGATTAAACATTTAAAGCATAATGAGAAAGGCAGTCTTAGCATGAAGGGAAAGATGATCTAAGTTATTTTTCCTGTGGACAAAACCTTGCTTTCCAAGTTTTCAGTTCTCATGTGTGACTTACTGAAAAGTGAATATTCTTTGCATTTTGTGTCTGACCTGTGGTGAGGAAACAAAACTAGAACGACCTAAAATTCAGCAAGAGCGTATATTAAATTGTGTCTCAAACACTATTGGATTCATACAAGTATTAGCAGTAAGGTGATATAACCAGCTGGGCCCATGTCCTCCTCTCAGCCATTATCTGCCTGGGGAGGAAGCAGAACCTACCATGGCATCAGGAAAATCAACTGAATTTTAATTGTTAAATTAGAGTTTGCAAAATACCACACAAAAAGAAGCATGAACTCCAAATTTATGAGTGCTTGCTTTAGCACAGTCCTTCTGCAGTTGACCTTCCCATTGTGTCGGGCCATCTCTCCTCTTATCCCAAAGTGCTGTGCGCTATTTTCAGGGGCAGATAATAGACCTGATGTAAGTATGACCTGGAATGTCAACGGTGGCAGAGAGGTGGGCAGCACGTGGGAGCAGTCGGTCTTTTTCTCAATCTGAGATTTGATTCTATGAAAGAAATTGGAACCCAGGTGTGGCTTTTGCTCGGTGTAAGAGACCTTTTAGCTAGCCAGACTTGGAGCTCCCACCGCTGGAAAGGAATCGTTCTTTTAGGCAAGATTTTGCCATATCTGAAGTGGAATTTGTTTCTCAATGTGTCTAACGATGTGTGTTTTGCTCTGCTCTGGGAGCAGTGGAGTGAAGTGCAGCAGATGATCAACGGCACCCCGGTGTACATGTACCAGGACTGCAGTGTGCTTTCCGAGGGTGACACCGACCACTGGCTTCGCACCAACTGGATTTACCGGGGCGAGGCAGCCTCCCGTGTCTACGTGGAGCTCAAGTTTACGGTGCGGGACTGCAAGAGCTTCAAAGGCGAGGTGGTGACCTGCAAAGAGACCTTCAACCTCTATTACATGGAGTCTGAACAAGATGTTGGGATCCAGTTCCGCCGCCCGCTCTTCATCAAGGTCTGTAGCGCTGGGAGTGAAGACTGACTCATATCTTTCAGCTTAAATTAGGTGTGTCTTGCTGGCTGGGGGAGGCTAGAACTGGCATCTGGGGAGGAGCATGGGTAGTAAGCGTTGTCCTTGAAATAAACTTTGCTCCCAGTGCCCTCTGTGATGCTCAGAGCGGTCTTTGCCACAGGAGGCATAGGAGTTCTCAAAGGAGATCAGACCTCCATTCTGCATAACCACTTATGTAACTGGACAGCGTGTAGGTAAGGATTCCACAGTGTTGTAACACTGCTGGATGGTTGCACCAATTTTTAGAAATAGTAAAGCAGAGACCAAAGGAATTTGACTTGCCTTAGGTAATAAAGCAAGATTAGACCAAGAGAAGAACAGAATCCAGTTCAGGTCTCTGTGCTCCTGATCATTTACTGTGATTGTCACAAGATACAGGGTCTTATTTTCTAAAACTGGAGATGATGCTTTGCTATAATGAAATTCTGTCTTGTGTGAAAGTATTTAGCACTGCTGTATTTTATGTGCTGTTTCACCCAACATAGTGCCCTCTTGCCATGGAAACGTTTGAATTGTGGAGCAGGGAACCTCAGCTTCTTTGCAGAGGAAGTTCTGTAACTCAATTCTGTCCTAAAATAAGCCACAGACTCATATTATTTGACTGCACTTTCCTCTGCAGTTTAAGTGGCCTATCATGAAAACAATAGTAAAAGGCAGCACAGGCAGAGCAGGACTCTGGTGACTGAGAAAGATCCCTCCCCAGTGCTCCTCTGGCTCCTCTGTAGCGTACTGTGTGAGTTTGTGTACGATACCTCTGCAGCTCCTAAACCTGCCTTATGATCCCACTGCCAGATGCAGCTGCTGTGCAGATCCTTTCATCTGCCATCCCACTATACAGAGTGGGTGGTGTCACGCAGTGGGGAGAGGTCTGCGGGGGAAAGGATCAGTTATCAGGCTCTCCCTCTGAGCAGGAAGGCCACCCCATCCTCAGTCTCTCAGAAGAAAGGCCACCCCACCCACAGTCCAGCTTTTCCACATCAGATGATGTCCTGGAGGTCCTTCCTGTTTGCCCAAGTATAGAAAGCATCCTTCACACTCATCCTTTGTTTGCTGAGGAAGTGGAAATGTTAGAGCACAGGAGCATTTTTCACCCAAGTATTTACAGTACTCAAACATGCTGAGTGCTTAATGAGAAGCACCTTGCGGTAGATGATCTGACCTGCATTAAGTACAGCCTAGAAACAGGTGGCTGTAATTCACTGGTCAACTTAAAAACACAACTCTAAGTGGTGTTATGATTTTACTGCATACAATTGCAAACAAAGAAAAATATCACAGAAGAGACATCTGCTCCTTTAGGGGCAGTTCCTAAAGACCCCTGAGATCAGATACCCAGAACACAGGGTACTGTATAAGTCTAGTGAATGACTGCAAAGGAGTTGAAAGGAGATGATGGTAAGTCTGGAGGCCAGAAAGGATGTGGACCTCATTGTTAACACCTCTTCCAAGTGCAAGGAAAGAATGCAGTGCACTGGCACTAGAAGCAGTGGACCATACAGTCTCTGAAAGTCCATCATGTACGAGAAGCTTGAGAGGCACGGGTATCTCAGCGGCTGCTGCCTGCTCAGGTGGTAAAGCTGTGCTCTTTTTCTTTCACTTAGCTCAACACCGTGGCAGCAGATCGAAGTTTCACAAGCAGAGACATCGAGTCGGGCGCCATGCAGCTGAACACAGAAGTGTGCCCCATTGGGAAGCTGACTCGACGGGGCTTCTACCTGGCCTTCCAGAACTCTGGGGCCTGCGTAGCGATGGTGTCCGTCCGAGTGTACTACAAGACCTGCCCGGAGGCGGTGCGGGGCCTGGCCCGTTTTCCAGAGACGCTGGCGGGCTCAGAGGGGCTGACAGAAGTGCCCGGGGTCTGCGTGGAGTATGCAGCTGAAGAGGCAGCCTCTCCCCCCAGGATGCACTGCAGCGCTGACGGGGAGTGGCTGGTACCAGTGGGCCGGTGCGTTTGTGCTGTGGGCTTTGAGGAAGTCGATGGGAGCTGCGTAGGTGAGTATGCAGACAGACACTGGCTGTAGGCCATGGGAGAGGCTCCAGGGAGCTCGAGATCAGAGCACCTGTAAGCATAAAGTGGGATCAGGGGAGCTAGTGTGGTCTACCTCTCTTGCCTGCCCTCTGTGCCTGCCAGGTGTCACCTTTCCCCCCCTCCTTAGCTTGGCTTTTTAAATTGTGATTTTTCTCCTTGTGTCAGGTGTAAGACCTGCACACACCTCTCCACTCCCTCTTGGGCTTCATCCAGGAGCCTTCAACTCTGGAGCTAGTTTCTGCGAGCTGTAACTGTGATTGACACTGACTCACTCAACAACTGGTTCCCAACCCTTAAATGGCAACCTCGTTCTCTCTGGGCAGACGGGTCAGATGCACGGAACAGTGTATCTGTCCCGTGACTAGAACGCTGAGAGCTGGACAGGGAGAAGTTTTTCCTTAGTGTCCCCTTCTGCTTGGACTGAGACGGCTCCTCTGCCATGGGAAATCATGTAAAGCGTGTTGCACGATACCATCGGTGCCTGGCTCATTTCTGAGGAAGAGCAATTAGCAAACACAGGAGTTACTCAGGTACCAGAGCCACAGAACGAGCCAGGGTTGTTGGAGCAAGCAGCATGAGCCTCTCCCTTTGCCACAGAAGGGACAAGATTCAACTTCTTAGGGCAACTTTGTGTGTTTGTCAAGGGAGAGGATATATGTAGTGTTTTGGCAGATATGTGTTAGGGAGGTAAAAGCACATCTCTGCTCTTGTTGTTAGAGCCATATGACACAAGGCTACGGCATATAGAAAACGGAATCCATGCCCTGCTCTCAGGGTCAGTGGATGCCTCGTCCCTGCTTTGATCTGACTTTGTTCTGCTACAAGGACCTGGTGCCTCTATAAGTCCCTACTGCTTGCTGCTCATTTTGCCTGGGGAGCTGGTGAAGGTTGAAGCACAAGCTCCTTGCCCTTCTCCAGCAATCCCCTCTCCTTGCACAGTGCAGCCAGTTTTTCCACTTGGGTGCTACAGAGCTCTCCCCGCCCTCCTGAAAGCACTCCCCTGGGAAGGGGCAGGGAAGCTGTCATGTCTGGACAAGCCCTGACTGCTATCACAGCATAGGTTCATTCTACATCTGTGCTTTTATCCCACTCCGCCCAAGTACAGCTGCAGCCAGAAGTGTATTTTGTAGGCTCTGTAGGAACTAGGGAGGTCTCCCAGGTGAGGAAGGGAAGAGGGAAGAAGCCAGCAGGGGGAAGGAGAGATACTTCATGTCCAGAGTAGTGTCTTATGGGAGGATCAGAGATGGTGAATGTAGGCTGTCTGCTGGGGGATATCTCGGGGTCCTCTCCATCAATGGAAAAGACCCAGGTGTTGTGCCAGGGGCTCGCAACAATCCTGGTCTTGATAAAGACTGAGGTCACAGCTTCTGCTTCATCCTCAGAAGACAGAAGGAACATGTAAAAGGGGACAGGATTAAGGGAGGGAGACCTTCTGGCAGTGTCTTCTGGTTCTGAGTTTTGCCTTAAGTGGAAACAGAAAAAACCCACAAAGCAGGGTCCTCACCTCATTACTAGAGAGGAGAATCTGTTCTCTGTTACAGGACAGGAGGGAACAGAAAGCCAGAGGTCGAGATTCCTAACTAGTTCACTCAGCCTCTTGGTAAATTCCAGCCGCATAAAGCTCTCCTGGGTACATAATGGCTCAGCCATCCTGTGACCCCAGAACATTACATCTCTGCCTCTCATAGCATCGCAGACTTTGCCACTGATAAACCCAGAGCTCTGTGATTAACTTCGCCAAGGATGCATTCACCACGAACACCCAGGTTGGCTGCTGCCCGTGTTCTGGCTCCTTGATGGGCTCCGCGTGGTGGCGGGTGAGCAGAGCTCCCTGTCAGCTCAGGCCTGGTGTCTGCAGGATGCCCAGTGCTTGCTGTCAGTCTACCGGTGAGCCCTGGTAGGAATACGAAAGGAAAGGAGGGCCCCAGCCACGCTCTCGGCC